>NC_041230.1:25106834-25107943 GCF_002837175.3 Physeter macrocephalus | reverse complement strand
GAGAGGGGTGGGATAGGGAGGGTGGGAGGGAGCGAGCCGCAAGAGGGAAGAGATATGGGAACATATGTATATGTATAACTGATTCACTTTGTTGTAAAGGAGAAACTAACACACTATTGTAAAACAGTTATACTTCAATAAAGATGTTAAAAAAAAAAGAAATTTATCCTAAATACTCAGATACATTTGTGTGAATGTATTTAAAATGATGATGAATGCAGGATCACATTTTGGTGGATAGAGGATTAGTTCAACACAGTATGGTACATGGATGCCATGGAACAGAATTAACCATTGGAAAGAATGAGATAGCCAATAATATTGACGTGAAAGATGTCTACAGTATATTATTAAATTAAAAAATGAGGCCGGTTGTATAGAAGAATTTCATTTATATGTATTTATATTTTTTGAACATGTAGAATAACACACGCCAACTGTTAACAGTGCCTTTCTCTGGGTGGGTGATCATATAGGGGGGATTTGACTTTCTACTTGATGCAAGTTTGGAAGAACAAAGGTGAACTCTGATAGGAGGGACAACTTTCTAAACCTCATCAGTAAATCATGTTCTGCTTTCTTCATAGGCATGGTTCTGAGAATTGAATGAATGCACATGTGTTTGGGACAATAAACCAAAGCAAAAATAGCCAACACTTACTCAATGCTGTTCTAGGTGCTTTACATGAAATACCTCATTCAGTCCTTCCTACAGTCCCATGAGGTACTGTGGTAACATGATTTATGATAACCTATATATATTTGGTCTTTGTCCAGGTTTCCAGAACAGAGCTCCTAAAATCCTTGGAATTTCCTAAGTGATGAGAGTGATAAAGGTGTTTTTTGGTATGTTAACAGGTAACTTTTTTTTTTAACATCTTTATTGGAGTATAATTGCTTTACAATGGTGTGTTAGTTTCTGCTGTATAACAAAGTGAATCAGCTATATGCATACGTATATCCCCATATCTCCTCCCTCTTGCGTCTCCCTCCCTCCCACCCTCCCTATCCCATCCCTCTAGGTGGTCACAAAGCATCGAGCTGATCTCCCTGTGCTATGTGGCTGCTTCCCACTAGCTATCTATTTTACATTTGGTAGTGTATATATG
>NC_041230.1:25055953-25105909 GCF_002837175.3 Physeter macrocephalus | reverse complement strand
AATGAACATTGTGGTTCATGACTCTTTTTGAATTATGGTTTTCTCAGGGTATATGCCCCATAGTGGGATTGCTGGATCATATGGTAATTCTACTTTTAGTTTCTTAAGGAACCTCCATACTGTTCTCCATAGTGGCTGTATCAATTTACGTTCCCGCCAACAGTGCAAGAGGGTTCCAACAAGGTGACTTTTGGGTCTCACCTAAGGATGGGGGCTAGTAGCCAGTGGAGCCAACCACATGATAGGAGGGTTGGAACTTTCAGTCCCACTCTCCCCACCCGTAGTTTGTACTACGGGTTTGAGGTGGGGTAAGAGATGGTAGAGCTGGAAAGGAGGCTGATCAGGGCTTGTATGAATGGGGCACCCTCCTCACAGATGCCAGTGGTGAAGCTGAGCATGATGGAAGACACACTAAGTTGAAGGATGATTTAGGACGAGACGAGAATGAAGTTGTATGACATTGGTTTATTAGATTGAGGAAAGAAGGGCCATCATCATAACACTAATTATAGTTACTTCCTATGAGCATTTACTGAGGGAGAAGCATTTTGCCAAGACTTAAATTTTAAAAAAATTCTTACAAAAATCCTATGGGGCAAATAATATTCATATGCCCTGTTCACAGATGAGGGAAGTGAGTCTAAAATCCCTGAAGAACTGCCCAAGCTTCTGTATACCCAAGCTGGGATCAGAGCTTAGATCTTTTTGATCAACTCTGAAGCCCCTGCTCTTAGGTATTGCTCTGTTTGTTCCATATCGTTTGAGCAGTGCCCTTGAAAGAGGCAGATTTTGGGTGGGGAAAAGTGTTGAGATGTTGACTACTGATGAGAGTTGCCTACTTTCCCCTCAGCTTTCTCCCCACGGGCCCCCGGGGAACTCTAAATAACATCTCTCCCTGCCCCCTCTAATGAGCTGGTTTAAAATAGCTTCCCCTGTCGGCAAAATGGCTCCCAGTCATGGGGCAGGTTGTGGGGGAAGTGATCTAATCCATTTAGAAAGCTGTTCCTCTCTTGCTGTGTTGTCAGAGAAGGTGATACCTGAGTCCAAAGCTGAGTAATTAAAAACCCTCTTAACACCACTTGAAATCAAGTGGCTCATATGCAACACGCTGAGCCTTCTATCCTCTGGGCTTGGGGTAATGATTGTCTTTTAATACCACTTTCAGTTGTATTTTGAATCTCATGAGAGGCAAATAGAATAAACACAAGAAAACCTTTAAAAAAATACAAACAAAACCTACCCCCCAAAAATTCAACCCTGTAATTATGTTCCCTATAATTTTGCATCCCCTATTACTGTTTGATTAAAAAGCAAACCCCAAACAACATACACCCTTTGGAATGTAGTTTGGCTTCAAGTCATCATGAATGTTTTTTATGTATAACAAAATCTCACAATTACTAAAATAGCTTAGAGTTAATTGCATTTCGTTGGGAATTCATACTGACTTTATGTGTCTACACCAGAAAGTTATTATGAATTTAACATACCTGAGTAGTTATTTCCCATTTCAGAGCATTGAAGGGTCTTCTTGAGTCACCCCAGATGGACTCCCTTTTTCCTGGAGGTGAGGAGATATGGCAGGAAGTGGAGATCCGGCTGAGGAGGTGAAGGTTCATCCATTCTTCGCGGACAATTCATCTCACTTGACAGCCACTTTTGAGCAGGTGTGGACCATCTTTTGGTGTGTCCATGAATGATAAACTCCTAAATGTTTCACTGTCCTTCTCTCTTCTCCTGCTCTTC
This sequence comes from Physeter macrocephalus, assembly GCF_002837175.3. Taxonomy (NCBI): domain Eukaryota; kingdom Metazoa; phylum Chordata; class Mammalia; order Artiodactyla; family Physeteridae; genus Physeter; species Physeter macrocephalus. Next base: position 25,104,163 of record NC_041230.1, on the reverse strand, counting down.
CTCTTTTTTCCCTACTCAAGTCAAAATAATAATAATAATAACAACAACAACAAGCCATTTTTAAGTGTTTGCCAATAGTGAAACACAATGCTAAACGCTTTAAATATTTTTTACTTATCATATCTCATCTAGACCTTGCAATACCTTGTGAGGAAGGCATTATTTTTACTTCATAGGTGAGGATGCTGAGGCTAGGAGAGGTCAAGCAACTTGCTCGCAGTCACACAACTGGTAAGCAGCACAATTGTGATGTGAACTGGAGTCTTCTAGCTGTAAACTGCATTCTCTTCACTCCTGTGTTTTTGTTTATTGTTTTTTTTGCAGATACTTAACATTTATTTATTTATATTTTTAAGGTGATAATTTTAGCCTCTATAAATGTCAAACAAATATTTCATCATTTCGAAGAAAAATAATCTAAAAATTTTATCATTCATGCAGTTAGTTAAGTAGTTCTTTTTTAAAATTTATTTTATTTATTTTTTTAACATCTTTATTGGAGTATAATTGCTTTTCAATGGTGTGTTAGTTTCTTTTTTTCTTTTCTTTTTTTTTTTTAACACTCCTGTGTTTTGAAGGAACACTCCTTTAAAAGAGACAGCCAAGAGGGAATGAATGGTACGGCTGGGGACTAGAGTCCAGAGTGGTTCCAGTGACCTCACACTCTGTCCCCATCCCTGCTGATCAGGTAACAACAGCCTGTGCAGATACTTTCTAAAGACTGCCCGTTGCAGCTTTGTATAAAATAGGAAAAAGTGCAAATGACCTAATTTTTCATCAGCAAGGGATTAAAGCAACGAAGGATGGTGACTGCCATCATGGAATATTCCCCAGCCACTGAGAAGAATGTCAGGACTGAAGAGGGACAGTCAGGCAGGTTGAGAGACTTGTCCCAGGGACTTGTGTCTTCTTCTGGCTCCCCATCCTGACCTTCCTGCTTCCTCCCTAGAATGCTCAATAGGTTTCCAGTGTCACGCAGTTAGGTAGCCAGAACCCGAGCATGCCCCCTACTGATCAACGCTGAAGGGGAAAATAAGAGGCTGAGTCATGCATTGGTTAAGGAGTGACTTGGCCTCAGCTAAACCTGGATTTCAACCTTGAGCTGGCAAGACTCCATAGTTCTCCATACTCTCTCAGCATGCCACCAGAGCAGACGTGGTGGCTTTGTGGTAGGTCTAGAGGACAGGCTTCACCTGGCCCCTCCTTCTCCTCTGGCTGGCACGGAGCAGCAGAAAAAAGCCTGGGCATCCAAGAGTCCCCAAGAGAAGACTGGAAAGGGTTAATCCTTTGGCTGGACATAGCAGTGACCCTGGGGACTGATGATCAGCACCAGATGGAGACCTCTCAGTGGATGTCAGTGTGTCTAGAAGCCTCTCTCCTCTTGTATGAGCCAGCATCCTCCAAAGAAACAGAAGCAACGGGGGGTAGATAGATAAATGATAGGGGATTTAATACAGGAATTGGCTCATGTCGTTATGGAGGTCTAGAAGTCCCATGATCTGCTGCCTGCAAGATGAAGAATTAGGAAAGCCGGTGGTGTAACTCAATCTGAGTTCGAAGGCCTGAGAATCGATGGTGTATGTCCTGATCTGAGTCTAAAAGTCTGAGAACCAGGAGCGCTGATGTCCAAGGGCAGGAGAAGGTGGATGTCTCAGCTCAAGCAGAGAGAGAGCGAACTGCCCTTCCTCTGCCTTTTGTTCTATTCGGGCCCTGAATGAGTTGGATGGTGCCCGCCCACATTGGGGAGGGCCATCTGCTTTACTCAGTTCACCAATTCAAATGCTAATCTTCCAGAAACATCCTCACAGAATGTTATACATCCAGAAATAATGTTTTACCAACTCTCTGGATATCTCTTCACCCAGTCAAGTTTGACACATAAAATTAACCATCACATCCCTAATGACTTGGTGCCACATAAATTCCCCCAATTTAAAGCAGCCCACAAGAAAAGGTGGTATCCTTCCAAACTCCTGGTTTTGAACTAGAACAAATTCACAGCTGCTTTAGTGATAATTATCCAAGTTAGTTTGAATGGAATTCTTGGGATGGTTCATCCTAAAAAGAACCCAGTGGTCTCTCACGTTTTCTGCAACAGGTTGGATGGTGACAGGCGCTCCCACATCATGGAGTATTCTGCATCTGTATGATGAGAAGCAGCCGCTGATGACTCTGAGGATGTTAACTGGCTTTGTTAATCATAACCACAGACCAGAGGCTGTGTGTTTTCTCCAGGAGTCGAGTGAGAGATTGCCTTGTCTTCTGCCGCTCCCACAGTATAGTCAAGGCATCAAGCTAAATTAAAGGAAATGCCATCTTCTTGTGACAGCAGGTGCAAAATTACCTCTAATTATGAATTTGCTAGGTACAACAGTGACTCTGCTTGAATTATAACGTGGCATTCATTAAAACAGCCATTTAGGATCTCACTTACCTTGACACGCCTACAGATTCTCAGAATTCGATAGTGAGTCCATTTCAAACTGTCCACTGTGCTCTTAGAGAACTGTGCTGGTTTGACAATTTGCAATCCAAAAGCTCTGTTTAAAGTATAAGGTGCAAAGTAAGGAAAGCTGGGTCTGTCTCAGGTTTACCATGGACTGGTGTGTGTGTGACTTTGAACAAGTCAGTTAACCTTTTCAGAACTCAGTTCCTTCATCTATAAAACGGAGGGGGCAGAACTGGGCAAATTGTAAGGCAGTATATCTCAAAATTAATTTGCTATTCGAAGTGTGGGCCACGGACCAGAAGCTTGTTGAAAATGCAGAATCTCAGTCCCTACCCCAGATTTACTAGTTTCCAACTATGATATGCTTACGGATCATCTGGGGATCATGTTAAAATGCAGAATCTGATTAAGCGTATCTGGGACAGAGCCTGAGATTCTGCATTCCATTGAGTACTTCCTCTGTGCTAGACAATGTGCTAAATACATGCATTGTCTCATTTCATTCTCCAAAGAACTCTACAGAGGGCATATGCTTAATATCATCCACCTTTTATAGATAATGAAACCAAGGATCATGGATATCGCCACCCTGCCCAAGGTCACGTGGAGGACAGAGCTGGGATTTGAATTCATATTATCTGGCTCTTTTGCTCATATGCATAATGACAGCACTGTCGCCTGCCAAGTAATTTAGCTTTTGAAAAACTCTAACTCTTGTTTCTTTGCTCTTCTGGGTAAAGTTGTGGTGGCTGATTCTCTGTGGAACAGCAGGATACTAATAGAGCCAGCTGATGTGACCCTAGTTCTAACTCACGCTATTTCAGGGTTGTATTGTATTTGATGGATGAATATATATTTCCCGATCAAGGGGCCTTTTGAAGAGTCCCAGTTTTTTCCTATTATCAACTGTGCTACAATAGACACACTTGTACATATACTTCATATGTGGTATGACCTTGGGACAGATGCTTGTATGTTCCATGCTTGGACCAAAGGACATGCATTGATACATTTGGATAAATACCACCATCTTGTCTACCATTGGGACTCATGGTTACACTAAATTTAGTGTTTAGTGGGGGAACATTAAAATTAAAACTCCTCATTGAGTGGCCGAATTTGAATCTTGAATCCCAAATTTCTCTCAGGAAAAATTCTTACCCCATATTTTCAGATCGCAAAATTATTACCTCTCCTTTTGGTTGGTTCCCTCTACCAAAGTGCTGATTACATTGGGAAATAGTGATGCCTTTTTTAAACTTGAAAAAAAATGAAGAAGAGGAAGTCATGAAGCTGGAATATGTTGAACTCATATTTGTGGAGCTTGATTTCTGAAAAGACAAACCCTGCATTTGGGAAACTGGAATCGCTTGGCTTCCCTGTTTGGCTTCACGTAATTAGCCTAAACCTCAAAAGATACTGTCTAGGGCAGCTCAAACTACAGGGGAAAAAAAGCATTAAGGCTTATTTTGACGAGAAGACTGAACTCCAAATTGTTGTTTGAGGAACCAGCTTAGACTTCTGGCTGAAACTCAAGATGCTATACATTTGCCTACATATTTAATACTATACTCAAGTTCCCAAGCCTTCTCTGATGGACTTTTTTTATTTGTGAGTCTGGGTATTTCCTCCTCCTAGAAATGGTTATTTCTCTACACAGATACACGTGGGAGAATATTTAATTAGAACTGAAAATGTTTTGAGCATGTTAAGTACAATCTAAGTGATAAGTATCGTGATCTTTAAATGCTACAATAAGCATTATAATACATGCCTAATTCACTGATGAGCACTTGGCATGTCTTTGACAAATTCTTAATAAATTGCTCAAAAGAGCCCTTTAGAAAGTGTCATTTCACACTACATAACTCTACCTCTGATATTTCTCAACCTTGTCTATCTGCAGAAACGGGAAATTCTCTTGAACATTTTTCTTAACTGATTCTGATTTATGGCTTTCGGTGCAAACTCCCAGGGACTTGTTGCAATATACTGTAAATGAAATCTGCTAGCTACACAATTTGAAAAGTGAAGGCTGTAGTCTCCAACTTTTCAAAAGCAGCCCATTTCACCTAGACAATGAATTATGGGATCCATAAGTACATAGAAAGTCTGAATACTTCACTTGGTATGTATCTTCAAGGGAAAAGCTGTAAGAATCTAACAAAGACTAGACACAGCCTGGATGTCATCTGGAGGGTATTAAGAGAAGATTTGTAGCAATTGAGATGATTGTTAGTGTTAGGGGCAGTGATTCCTTAGCATCAAAATCCTCCATAAATTCTCCCTGTGCCCAGATTTCAGACTTTGCAATTAAATTTGGGTGTAGGTAAAAGATGCTTTGGAAAACTAATTTTTAAATTAAAAATTTAACAAAAGCATTAATTTAGAAAGGTCTGTGGCTGCATAGCAACTCAAATTACTTGAAAGTGGGAAAAAAGCAGTGCTGAGTTTGGCGGGCTCATTTATTTTTCTCCTACTATGTGCCCCAAGCAAGGTGTTCTAACTGCAAGATTTAATAGTAAGTATTTAATTTCAATCTTTTATATCTGCAAAAAATATCTGAAAAGATTAAAGATATACTGATGAGAAAGCTGAAGGTCAAAGAGGTTAAACATATAATTAGTGAAGGGCCTGGCTTACCGACTTTTTAAAAATAACCTTTTACTTCAGAATAATTTTAGATTTACAGAAAGATCACCAAAACAACACAGAGAATTCTTGTGAACCTGTTACCCTGTTTTACCTACTGTTAACATCTTACATGGTATATCTGTCAAAACTAAGAAATTAACATTGGTTCATTACTATTAACTAAACTCTAGATATTATTGAGGTTTGTATGTGTGTGTGTTTATTTATTTATTTTCACTAATGTCCTTTTTCTGATCCAGGGTCTTATTTGAGACCCCACATTGCATTTCGTTGGCATGTCTCCTAGTCTCCTCTGGTCTGCGACAGTTTCTCAGTGTTTCCTCGTTTTTCCTGACCTTGACAGTTTGAAGAATACTGGTCAGGTATTTTGTAGAATATTCCTCCATTTGGATTTGTCTTAATGTTTTTCTCCTGATTTGACTGGGGTTATGGGTTTTTTGGGAAAAATACCACAGAAGTAAGGTGGCTTTCTCATCACATCATATCATGCTATCCTGCTTTCAGTGTAACTTACCACTGGCAGTGTTAACCTTGATCTCTTGGTTAAGTTAGTGTATGTCAGGTTTCTGGGGCTACATTTTGATCAGTGGTAAGGCGTGTGGCAATTGATTAGTGATGTCCGCCATGAGCACAGAATCAGGGAATAGTGCTACTCAGAGCAAGTATTGGTATTTGAAATTTCTGACTCAGATAAGGCCACCATCTCTTGCAGATGAAGTTGAGATTCAGTTATTCAGGATTTCATGTCATTGTACATATGGCTCTGCCATCCATACAATGCATCCATGTTAAGCATTTAAAAAAGAAATATTTGTTGAACATCTGTAATATGCAAGGGCCATATTTTTGTTTCTCAGTTAATAGACTGAGAGAATGTTGAGGCTGAAGGGGAGACTTAAAAGATAACCCAATTTCCTCATATGATTTTTTTTAATGAAAAAATTAAAAACTCCAGAAAAGAGAACAAATACACTAGAGGCTCAGAAAGTGACAATTATTGCCTGAAGCATAGGAGCATAGAAGGCTCAGACTGGAATCCTGTCTTCTGACTGCTTTAGTATCTGCATCCCTGCTTACATCTATTGTACTTGTACAAGTTACTTGAGCTGAGTACCTATAGTAATTTATGGTATGGTCTCCTCCAGAAGACCATTGAAATCAGCACTTTTCAATGTGTAGGAGAATAACGCATCAAAACATTTCCTCTGTATCTCACTCAAACATTTTTGTTTGTTGAGTATAAATGGATGACTTTTTACAAACAACTATGGGCTTTCAAAAATTTACTCATGTGAGAACAATTTAGTGATTACCAGCCATTTATCAGATGCTGGCTATACATTGGTGAATAAAACAGACATGGTCCCTATAAGGACAACTTATATTCTAGTGGAGTATACAAATGTAAAATAAATTAAAATAATAACATAATTACAAAGTATAAAGAATGCTCTGAAGGGATCAAACACAGAGTGTAAATACAATAAAGAAAGAGGGTAACCTAATAAAGGTGGTCAAGGAAGACTTGCCTGAGAAGGTGACGCTTACACCAAGATGGAGGGAGCTTTGCAATGTGTCTGAACCAGAGTGGGTCATGTTTGCAGAGGCCCTAAGAGAGAGGACGGGACAAGTCCGAGGAACGGGAAGAAGGCCTGCAAGCCTGGATTTTTGTAAAAATGGGGTAGCAGATGTGTCAGTGCCCTATATCATCAGCCCTTATATCAGTCCTGTATACAGTAGCGGCTTTTCCTGGCATGCTGGGTCAACATATTGGGCAAGCTAGAGGTGCCAGGGAGTTGATGTCCCAGGACCTGTTCTCAATGTATGATGAATGGGTTGGTGGAGACATGTCCCAACCACCCCATCCCTCGGGAGGGATGACCAGGAGGCATATCTTGTTTTCCCCACAGTCTCCCAGGGGTCCTCATTGGGGTTGAACCTCAGAAACCCATCATGGTAAGATGCTTGATAAGATACCTTTTGCTGGCTTCCTTCCCTTGAACGCCTCTCTTCCCCACTCCCTTATTGTTCCCCTTCCAGATAAATTCATATCCTTTTTTTTCAAGGTCTCATTTGGAGAAACCTAGCTGAAGATCAATGGGCAGGGTGATACAAGCTGAGGCTGGAAATGTAGGCAGAAGCTGGACCATGCAGCACTTTGCAGGCTTTGTAAAGAAGTTTGATTTTACTATAAGTGCATTAGGAAACAACCAAATGCTCTTAAAGGAGTGACTTGATTAGATTTAGGTTTTAAAGTGGGATAATCTAAAATGTAGGTTGACCTTAGAATCATGGATTTAAAAGGCATCTTAGAGACAGTCTGTGTGAACTCTCCCTTTGTAGGAAAAGAAAGTGAGATCCATAGAAGTTGATTTGCCCAAAGCCACACGGTAAGAGAGGTGGGACGACTATGTTAATCTCATGACCAAAGTCTCCTAACTGTCTAGGACTCAGCGGTGCCTCTTTGGCTCTGATAACCTCTTGGAGTAGTTTCATCCAAGAAAGCATTTTCTAAGGAAAACAACATGAATTTTGAATTCAACATTGTGCTGTCGAGGACTGTGTTAGGTAATTACCATAACATGTTAGACAGTTGAAATTACAGGGGAGAAAAACAGCTAAGACACTGGCCCAGTTATTAAGTATTAAAGACACTGAAGATTTTTGCTTCATGGTAAGTAGCAGGATAGGTCATGACAACAGTTTGCAAATATTTGTAAAGGTGCAGGCAGTGAAGAGGGAGAGAAATTACTTAGCTTAGAACAGTGGAGGAAATCTCAAAGTAATGAGGTGGAACAAAAGGAAAATATTATTAGCTGAAGAGTGGGAAAAGGGTCTTTTCAATGAGAATGGGTCAGTTGTGTTTACAGACAAACCCAGTTGTCTGAGTGAACCTTATGTAGTGTTTGAAATGAAAAAAAAAAGAAAGAAAGAAAATTAGAAAGATTTATACCAGCACGTATCACTTGTATTTCTTAAAATTATTTTCTCTTATCCTCTCACTTTCAAACACATTTGCTGTATGTTTGAAATGTATTTATTTCACAACAGAGGATATGTAATGCAGTTTGGTGACTTTCATGATGGACCAAGTCAAATTTCTCTCTTAACAAACAGAGATGGATAAATAATTGGACTACAAACCAGATATTCTCTAATTATGTTTCATTTGCTGATTGTGGCATTAAGATAGACTATATTATCATAGTTAATCATTTTTACAGTGTTTTAACTTTGGGGCAATTTTAAACTACAAAAAATTGTCAGGGTTTTGTCAAGGTTGTGAAACTGTCAAGGTTGACTCTTCACTGGAAGGCAAAAATTTCCAGTGTGAATTTGAATGGTTAGTATTAAATGATAAACAACACAGCTCTATTTACAACAGCCAGGACATGGAAGCAACCTAAGTGTCCATCGCCAGATGAATGGATAAAGAAGCTGTGGCACATATATACAATGGAATATTACTTAGCCATAAAAAGAAACTAAATTGAGTTATTTGTAGTGAGGTAGATGGACCTAGAGTCTGTCATACAGAGCGAAGTAAGTCAGAAGGAGAAAAACAAATACCGTATGCTAACATATATATACAGAATCTAAAAAAAAGGTTCTGAAGAACCTAGGGGCAGGACACGAATAAAGACACAGACGTAGAGAATGGACTTGAGGACACACGGAGCGGGAAGGGTAAGCTGGGACGAAGTGAGAGAGTGGCATGGACATATATACACTACCAAATGTAAAATCGAAGCTAGTGGGAAGCAGCCGCATAGCACAGGGAGATCAGCTCGGTGCTTTGTGACCACCTAGAGGGGTAGGACAGGGAGGGTGGGAGGGAGACGCAAGAGGGAGGAGATATGGGGATATATGTATATGTATAGCTGATTCACTTTGTTGTAGGGCAGAAACTAACACACCATTGTAAAGCAATTATACTCCAATAAAGATGTTTAAAAAAAAAAAAGAAAAACAACAACAAATAAAACAAAACGAAAAGTGGTTGACTGTTTTACCTAAGTTGTTTTCAGTGGATTTAAGTGGTTATTGCTGAATACGATTCACTGGTAATCATGGCTATTGTTCCTTATTTTATTTGGATTTGTTGGATATGCCAGCATCAATCATTTCACAGCCTATTAAAGTAACACAATCCATACACCCAAGAAAAATTACCCAACAATCCTCATGTTCCTTCAGTTTAGGGGGGAGTCCTCTGAGGATAAAATGTTACAGATGGGAATGTGCAGTCCCTCTGTGCTGACTGACCCTCCTCCCCACCTTGTTCTAAGTGTCATCATTGGATATAATTTCTTAGCATACTGTTTGCTTTGTCTTCAGTTAAGAGCCAGCAAAATAGCTACTATAATTATATCTCTTTAAGACGATGCCCATTTGATTGAGGGCTGGGCTGAAAATACAGTCTACATTATCATATGAAAAAGCCACATAAAGAGACCTGTCTTCAAACTGCAGAGTGAACCCTGCTCCAAGTGATTCTAAATGAAGCGACAAACTGCAAGGCGAGAGCACTTATTTGACCACAGACCCATTGAAATATCACTTTGATGAATGCAAACACATTTATCATCTACACTAGGCGATGTTTTATGTCACTATCCCAGTGAAGGCTGTTTTAGCTCTAAGGACTAGAAACCCACACCAAGCTAGCTTAAACAAGAAATGGAATTTATTATAAGTATACAGGGGTATGTGACAGAAGCCACAGGAAGCTGGGATTAGAATATGTCCAGAACCAAGGCACTGATTCTTTTGGTTTCCTTCTGGGGTCATTTGGTCTCTCATCTGTCTTTCTCTCTGTAACCCCTTTGCTCTCTTGCAGAAGATGGCTTTTCTTGTGTCAACTGAAAAAAAATGCACAACCTGAAAGTTAAGAATTATGTTTTATTTGGCGGACAAAACTGAAGACTTAAGCCTGGGACACAGCATCTCAGATTGCTCTGAGGGACTGGTCTGAAGAGGTAAGGGGGGAGCCAGGATATATGAGTTTTTGCAACAAAGACCAGATAGTCAGAACTTCAAAAGATTACTGTTAATTAAAGAAAACCCGCTCTCTGGCGTTAAGGAATTTAGTGCTTTTGCATGTATGGGAAGATGCAAGAGTCTGGGCTCACTGAAATCTTTCCTTTGCTATGCACCTCAGCTCTCTGGGGCCAGTATCCTGTGCTTTCCCATCCTGAGTTCCTTCAGGGCTCACCATCGGTGGAGGGGCCCGGGGCATAATGTGATGGCTTGAGGGCTGCAGCATCCTTTGTTTCCTGATATGGCAGACCACATTTTTTTCATTGATACTTGCTTCTCTCTTCATGTGTCTGCCCTACAGGCCCGACTTTCACCTCAGTTGTAGCCCCAGGCAGAGTCTCTGATTAACATCCCTCATACTCAGTGAAGTCTTACAAATCCAGCCAGCCTGGACCTTGAGATCAGGAGATCAGTAGGTGCTGAGACTGTTGAGGAATCTCAGCCAGCTGGTGGGGGAGGATGGAAGGCAGGTTGGTCGAATGGGCTATTTTCTGAGGCATTTCCAAACAATCGTGTCTGGGCAAGAGCCACTTGTACATTTTAATAAGTTCTATTCACTTACTATTCTTTAACAGTTGAGGAGAGTTTGAGTGAGGCAAAAGCTCTTAAATCTTAATGGCTGTGTATCTATGTGGTTATCATTTTCTCTACCTCAAAAGGGCATGATGGCACACCCATCTTCATAGCAATATTAGTCCATTATTCACTATATTCCACAGAGATGGAAGCAACCCAAATGTCTATCAATAAAGAAAATGTGGTATATACGTACAACGGAATTTTACTCAGCCTTAAAATGGGTGGAAATCCTGTCACATGCTACTACATGGAGGGAAGACATTTGAAGACATTATACTAAGTGAAATAAGCCAGCCACAAAAAAAGACAAATATTGCTTTGATCCCACTTAAACGTGGCATCTAAAGTAGTTGAATTCCTAGAAACAAAGTAGGATTGTGGTTACCAGGAAATGAAGGAATTGTTGTCTAATGGGTATAGAATTTCAGTTTTTCAAGATGAAAAAATTCTGAAGATTGGCTGCACAACAACATGAATATAGTTAACACTTCTGAACTGTACACTTGAAAATGTTTTTTCTTTTTTTAAATTAAAAAAATGATGGAATATAAAGATAGAAACTGATGGCACCACGGAGCAGCTGTACTAGTTGTGGGCTGCCCACATCCAGACTTCTTGTCATATAAAGAAAATTAAACTGTACTCTGTAGTTTAAAAAAGTAGATGATGGCTCCCCAAAGCCTAGTGACTCCCAGCAGGGTGGTCAAGACCCTCCATCCATTGGTCCTAAATTTTAGCTTCTCATTTATCCGTTTGTCCTCAGAAGTTTTAGCCAATCTGGACCAGAAGCCTAGTGCAGCCCAGTCTCCCAGACTCATCTTCTATGCTATCTCTTCCAGCAGACTTCCTTGATACCGGTGTTTGGGACAATTTTCCCATTCTGAGTGCCCATATTTCTATGGTCCTTAGATCTTTCTGTCTTGAATTGGAACTTAGGTATACATCTTTTTTTTTTTTAATTTTAGAATTTTATTTTTTTTTTTTTATAGCAGGTTCTTATTAGTTATACATTTTATACATATTAGTGTATATATGTCAATCCCAATCTCCCAGTTCATCACACCACCACCACAACCCCCCAAGGTATACATCTTCTCTATATTCTCTCCCCAATTATACTGTAAGATCCTTGAAGTCAGGAGACAAAATTACTGTCTCTTCCATAGCACCATCAAAGTGCTAGGCACATAACACGTGCTTGGAATGGAAACAAAAAAACCAAAAACATGGCCAGAGGTTTCAGTCGTGACTGAGATGGAAACCTATGGTCTTCTTAATAACACTGACTCTATTGATTCCATTATTTTATTTTCAAGTTTGGATATATGGCATGCTGAATCGAATAGAGGTCTCTGGGGTCGTGTTAAGGATGGAATTCTGTGAAGTCAAGTGAATCAATTGCTTGGTTATTCTTAATCATTAGCTGGGTGAGACACATAACACAGAATCGATCATTTTTCCATATGGCATTTTCATCAGATAGACCAGAAGTTTCTAAATTTTTACAATATGAAAACCTTTATTTCTTTTTAAAATTTTATTACATATATTTTTTATGAGGTTGTGTGTGTTTTTATTTTCAGATTTCTAGGAATTTGAGAGAATTCCCAGGAATGTAGAAAGGAGATGTCTGCGTAGGCAAATAATATACAATTTTTTAAAACAAAGTTTGATTCTTTAATGAAATAAAGTTAAGAAATGAGCCTAGAGGGCTTCCCTGGTGGCGCAGTGGTTGAGAATCCGCCTGCCGATGCAGGGGACACGGGTTCGTGCCCCGGTCTGGGAAGATCCCACATGCCGCGGAGCGGCTGGGCCCGTGAGCCATGGCCACTGAGCCTGTGCGTCCGGAGCCTGTGCTCCGCAACGGGAGAGGCCACAGCAGTGAGAGGCCCGCGTACCGAAAAAAAAAAAAAAAAAAAAAAAAAAATGAGCCTAGAGATTATCATACTAAGTGAAGTAAGTCAGAGAAAGATAAATATATGATATCACTTATATGTGGAATCTAAAAAAATGATACAAATGAACTTATTTACAAAACAGAAATAGACTCACATAGAAAACAGACAGACATAGAAAACAAACTTACAGTTATCAAAGGGCGAGGTGGGATAAATTAGGAGTTTGGGATTAATAGATACACACTATTATACATAAAATAGGTAAACAACAAGGACATACTGTATAGCACAGGGAACTATACTCAATATCTTATAATAAGCTATGATGGAAAGAATCTGAAAAAGAATATATATATATGTATATAACTGAATCACTAGCCTAGAGATTATCATACTAAGTGAAGTAAGTCAGAGAAAGATAAATATATGATATCACTTATATGTGGAATCTAAAAAAATGATACAAATGAACTTATTTACAAAACAGAAATAGACTCACATAGAAAACAGACAGACATAGAAAACAAACTTACAGTTATCAAAGGGCGAGGTGGGATAAATTAGGAGTTTGGGATTAATAGATACACACTATTATACATAAAATAGGTAAACAACAAGGACATACTGTATAGCACAGGGAACTATACTCAATATCTTATAATAAGCTATGATGGAAAGAATCTGAAAAAGAATATATATATATATGTATAATTGATTCACTTTGCTGTACACCTGAAACTAACACAACATTGTAAATCAACAATACATTATATTATTCTGATGTCTTTTAATAACATAAAGAGCAGATCAGAACCACTTCCTTTGAAATCATTAATGATTTGATTACAAAAGATGGCTCTTTTCAGGAGCCAAAACAGTTCATGTAGAACTTTTCTAACCCAAATAGACTATTTGGGGATATCATATTTGTGTTCAGGATTTAAATAATCCTTAATAGGATTATTGGTCATAATCCTGTATGTTTTCAGCTTGAATCTCTAGTTCCACCTTTGTGGAAGAGGCCTTATGCATACAGTTACCTCAGTTGCATAATTTCTCTTTGTTTGAATTACATAATTTTAAATTGACGTATAGCTGATTTACAATGTTTTGTTAATTACTGCTGTACAGAAAAGTGATTCAGATAGCACAGTTCTCTGTGCTATCAGTAAGACCGTGTTGTTTATCCATTCTATATATAAAAGCTTACATTCACTAACCCCAGCCTCCCACTCTATCCTTCCCCCCTCCCCCTCCCCCTTGGCAACCACCAGTCTGTTCTCAACGGCTGTGATGCTGTTTCTGTTTCATAGATAGGTTCATTTGTGTCATATTTTAGAGTCCATGTATAAGTGATATCATATGGTGAAAACCTCTATTTTTAATGCTAATTTTATGATAGTAGTACTTTTGTGTCTGGGAATGGAAAAAATACACAATAATAGAACTATGACAAATTCAATGATGCTTTAAAAATCTTTCGTATCTTGTTAGTCATAGCACCATCTACATATATTTGACAAAAGCAGAATTTTGTTGTGTGTGATGCATAATGTTTATTCCGACAACAAGTAATGCATGTAGTACAAATAGACTTTCAGAACTCTTTCCAGTGGAACCATTGATGTAAATATCAATTGACTAACAGATGTCTAATAAATGTCTAACTAGGTTTTGTGGAGCAAAACCAAGAAGGACTAGATTCTATTCCACAACCTTTCAGCTAAGTGCATTACTTTTCTTCTCTACCATCTCTGGGAAGGTTATGAAGTCTTGCCCTCATAATATTTGTGGGACTCCTTCACTCATGGTTGGATCTACCTTACACAATGAAGCATAGATGGTTTATGAATAGTTAATGTCAAGAAACACATGTCCATCCAACTACAAATCACTTTGTGACCACTGTGTTAATGACCAAGATCTCCTTAATTTGATCTTGCTAAAGTTCTTGCTCTGACGTTGCCTGCCTTTTGCTGATATTATCTGATGTCTACTTTTGTCACACGGATCCTCTGCTGTGTATTATAACCAGCCTTCACTCTTTAGTCTCATTTTAAAGTCCACTTCTTCATGAACCCCTTACCTGTTTCCTCCTAGCCTAGTAGACTTATACTTTTGTAAATCACGATGGTGTTCATAATTCCACCATTGGGATGGCATGCCACAGAGGGCAGAGACTTAGTCTCATTCATGCTAGTATCCTTAGCACATAGTGGCTGATCAATATACATTTGTTGAATAAATTAATGAATATCCCCTGAGGCTTCATATTGAGCTCTCTACATTGGGCTAATTAGTTACAGAGGAATCCCAACCCCGGTTTAAAAATTGCTCAAAAGGTCAGACCTAAAATGTGGTCTTCATCAATTGTATTTGCCTAACACACCTATGTCTGTTCTTATTTGTGACTGCTCATATTTGTGCAAATGTTGAAATCTATTCGCATCTTCTCTAATATGTGATCTGAAAAGCATCCTGTCTCTCTCTACTGTTAAGTAATTAATTTTCAATAGTACTTGATATCTGTCCTCTAGAACGTCCCATGAGGGTGAGGACTTTGTTTATCTGGCTTCTGTGGTACTCCTAGCACCTACATTAGTACATGGCAGCCCCCTGATAAATATTTATTGTATGAACAAAAATGACTGTTGACTGACTGACTAATTTTATTGTTTGGAGGAGTGTTGTGATACGGACACGATTAAAATGCTCCACATAGAGGGGCAGTAGGTAAACTAGGTACTACTGCCCGTCGCCTTTAGTATGTTTCAAGACAGAGTAACAAGACCTACACTCTATTCACGTGCTAGCCTTGCTTTCCAAACTGCCTCCCTTTTCTTAAGGGAATCTCTAACTCCTTACATCCTAATCTCCCTAATATCCAGTATATTATTTCCTGGACACTGGACTCTCTGTCTTGCTTCAACTTCAAGTTCAGTAGGAGAAACAAATGGAGACTTGCAGGGACCTGGACACCAAAAATGTGTATTTACTGCTTCTCATATTACCCTCATCAGCCATGTGGATTGTTGAGAAGGATAAATGAAGACATTCTAGTTCAGGTTTGATCAAACTCCATTTGCATTCCCAAACAAAGAACAAGTCTGTGTTTCACTGTGATTGTATAATAGGAAGTAAAGGACTGTGGCTTATGTTACTTGGAGCTGATTTAAATTTTTATGAACCTGATACCTCTGAAAGGCAATAATCAAAATGAAACCATGGTAATTATTTTCATTTGAAAACATCAGAATGGGACCTCATTACATTCTAGTGAGTGACTCAAGGGGAAATATGGGAAGGCAAAGCATAAACTCCATTTTGAATATAAATTTCTTAAAATATTCGGCAATGTCATAGAAGGAAGTACAAAGCCAGAGTTGACAATTTTCAATCAATATTCCAAATTCGTTGAATTAAGGTTGTCTTGGGATTGTAGACTGGGCTGGGACATACATATGTATCTATAATAAACAAGATGTATTTTGCAGAAATGGATTTGGGTTTTGGCATCGACTTGATAGGGAGATCAAAGCACTAGCTGGCATTAGAAGGATTTAGATACATTTGTCATAGGCAGCTGTTATGCTAATCTCATTTATGCAGTTGTCAGCTGATAGGCTCTGATGAGCCAGCTGAGTGGGAAAATCATTATTCCATCCCTATTGTGATAAGTGTTATTTATTACTGTCAAATGGTATTAATGTTTGATTCAAAGATGGGGAGTGAGCACCATCTACATGAAGTTCATCCATTCATGGTCAATTGCAACAAAAGGAATCGCTGAATTCCAGCCAAACGAACCTCATTTCTGGGTGAAAAAAGAATAATGGATTTAATTTGCATATGTTTTAAAAGGGTAATGAAGTAATATGATGTTTATCTTGGTTGAAGAGTGGTAATTTTCATTGGCGGGACTCCAGCTTCGTTGGAGCCATTGTGAGGCATTTACTGTTGGGTTGGTGCGGAAGGACTTTTCAAAGCAGCAGGTGCATTGGGGGTTGGGGGAGAGCAAGATGATTTATTCATTAGGCCAAAAATGAGCAATCTGGACATCTATTTTTTCTTCATCTTCCTCTGAAATGTATTTATAACTAAATCCCCTCTCTCTTCCCCTAGGATGGTGATATCCCCTGATTTTCACATTCCTTTTGTGGCCTTTGACAATTTAATTATGTGAAATCCCTAACCCGTCACTCACTTCATTTCTGTTCCCCTTTTGTTATGATCAGATCTGCTGTTTCCACTCCATCTAAACTGATATCTCTACAGGCCTGGTGTTTTGGAATGGTGTGTTGATTTCTAGTTAGGGTAAAACTAGGAGACAGTTAAGGATGGCAACCAATGGCTGACGGTTCGTTCTTAAGCATTATGTTAAATTAACTGCTCAGCTGAACTCCGAGTTGTTAAAAACGATTCCCCTCTGTTTGGAGACTTGCAAAGAGCTGTCCCCCTTCCAATACAGCTGCATTGGTTAATGCCGCTTTGGATTATTTTTCTTGTGTTAAAAATACAGATAACCTAATTATAGCACCTCCTCAGTTCCCAAATGCCTCACTTAATGACTCATTAGTGCAGTGAGAACACTTTCCAGCGCTTGCTAAATAATATTCTGTTTCTGAGGACTTCATCGTCTTTTTTCGTATTTGCTCTGAAAAAAAAAGTTTGACTAAACATATTTCAGAGCCTTTAGATTTTGCTGATTGGCTACATTTCTATCACAAGCTGGTCACTTTTCAGGATCCAGCTTTTCTTGTCTTTTGGGGCTGATAAAAATGAGGCCAGATGCTTTTGTTCAGTGGGAGAGGGTCACAAGGGTTTTTGTAAATCCGTGAACTCAAAGAAAACTGTCTTCCTGCTCACCCAGTATTTAATGTATCTTTACTGGAATTCAGAATCTTCCATTGTCTGACTTAATCCACCATGTTTCTCTGGAAGCCAACATCACGTCTGGAAAAGAGACCCTCAAGGCATATTCGTTGACTAGATGAATGGACCTTAGGAAGCTTATAGTCTAGTTCAACAGTTGGCAAACTTTTTCTGTACAGGATCAGATAGTAAATATCTTAGGCTTTGTGGGCCATATGGTCTTTGTTGTAACTATTCAACTGCTGTTGTTGGATGAAAGCAACCACAGACCATACGTCAGTGAATGGGCATGGCTACGTTCCAATAAGTCTTTCTTTACGGATGCTGAAATTTGAATTTTATATAATTTTCACATGTCATGAAATATTTTGATTTTGATTTTTTCCCCCAACTGATCAAAAATGTGAAAACCATTTTGGCCATACAAAAACAGGTGGTGAGCTGGATTTGACCCATGGGCCATAGCTTGCAGACCCCTGGCCTAGTTAGTCCACAGGGCACTAAAGTGCTCACTTCCCTGGCCTCGCCTCCTATTTCTCTCTCCCTCACTCGCTACCATCCAGCCACTCTGACCTCTTTTCTGTTCTGCAAACTCACCAAGCTTGTTTCTGCCTGTGATTGCCTTTGCTGTCCTTCTGCCTGGAACATCTTGCCCTCGGATGTTTCCATGGCTTGTTTCCTTCTCCACGATTTTTTTTGGGTCTCAGCTCAAATGTCAAGTCATCACAGAAGTCTTTCCTGATATCCCTGTCTCTAAGCGGGCATCCTTCCCCCAGCCATTGTCTTTTATTTCACTGCATTTTGTATCCTTATCATCATCTGAAATGATTTTATTTGTCTACAAATAAACATATCTCTCTTCTACAATTAAATTCCTTTAGCTAAGGACCGTTTTCTTCGTCTTTTAGAATGTGGTTCTTCAGTGCCTAGAACAGTGTTTGGCACATGGTAGATGGTCAATTATAGCTTGTGGACTGAATGAAGTTGGTGGTACGAGTATACAGGATACAGAAGAACATCAAACTGAAATACATGCTCTCATTCTGGAAGTATTTTTGATATTTCTCCCCCCCAAATCTCAACAAATAAGGGAGGAAATGTGTACACAAATAACTGTGATATAAAGATACCAAGCACTGAGGGCCACAAGGGACTCAGTGGGGGGAGAGATCACCTCCAGGTGGATGAAAAGCAGGTGGCTTCATGTAGGAAGCAGTCTTTGCACCGATCTCTGCGTCTGCAAAAAGGAGTGGGGAAAACTCACTATAGTATGGGTTTCCAGGTACAGAAGAAATGTCCTGAGGACACTGATTCCTAGGGATTATTTATGACTGTTATATTCAAATGAGGAACCCACTCTGTTGCAGCAAAGAGATCTAAATGTAGGTCTTTGAATGTTAACGTTCCTAAGGAGCCTCTCCCAGAGGAGTGTGTTAAATA
Organism: Physeter macrocephalus; assembly: GCF_002837175.3. Lineage (NCBI taxonomy): Eukaryota > Metazoa > Chordata > Mammalia > Artiodactyla > Physeteridae > Physeter > Physeter macrocephalus. The sequence goes on along the minus strand of NC_041230.1, from coordinate 25,085,230 downwards.
CTTAGTGGAGCCTCTTCACTAAAGATCTACAACCATTGCAACAATTAGACCCTAAGAGCTTCTTGCAGCAAATGGAGTCAATGGACCATGTGAGAAAAGAACAGGTGTGGGGGCTTCCCTGGTGGCGCAGTGGTTGAGAGTCTGTCTGCCAATGCAGGGGACACAGGTTCGTGCCCCGGTCCGGGAGGATTCCACATGCCGCAGAGCGGCTGGGCCCGTGAGCCATGGCCGCTGGGCCTGTGCATCCGGAGCCTGTGTTCCGCAATGGGAGAGAGAGGCCCGCGTACCGCAAAAACAAAAAAACAAGAAACAAAAAACAGGTGTGACAAATTTTATTCTGCCTGTAATAAATACTACCTTGAATAGCATCTGGCTTTTGCTGGCCACCCTAGCCTCTTCTTCATCATTCCTACACACACCTTTCACTCCAGTTTCCCCAAGGTACCATGCTGTTTCATACCTTTGCATGGGCTGATTCCTTTCCTTTCCTTATTCCTTGACTGTCCATGGGGCTAAGGAAGGTAACTTCATGAGTGAAGTGGATTGGATGGGATTTGGGGCAAACTGGAGGGTGCTCACTATATCAAAAGAAGAGGCCACTGCTCAGTTTCAACCAGCTTTTGTCATGCAAGCATGTGGGTTCTGGACTGACAAATCTTCCAAATTTTTTTTTTTTTTTTTTTTTTGTGGTACGCGGGCCTCTCACTGCTGTGGCCTCTCCCGTTGCAGAGCACAGCCTCCGGACGCACAGGCTCAGTGGCCATGGCTCACAAGCCCAGCCTCTCCGCGGCACGTGGGATCTTCCCGAACCGGGGCATGAACCCGTGTCCCCTGCATCGGCAGGCGGATTCTCAACCACTGCGCCACCAGGGAAGCCCTCTTCCAAATTTTTGTGGGGGGAATGGGGAATCTGAATTCATTAGCAACTGGTGTACATTTAAAGATACAGCTGACTGTGAGATTTGACTGTGCCTCGCTGGTTTGCTTCCTCTAGTCTAAGGTAACTCCTCCTCCTCCTTTATAATTTTGCCCAAGGGCCACCTGTTTCTTTGTGCTTTCATGATACTTTGTATGTGAGACTACCATAGTTCTTATCACATGCACTGTAATTCTGACTGGACTCCTCAGGGATTCCAACTAGATAATGAGTCCTTGGGAGATGAGGAATAGAAAGCAGCAAGCTTAGCCCATGTTGCTTTGGCCTCTTATTACCACTCTGCTATCAGCTAAGCTACATGAAACTCGCTATGCCATCAGATACAGATATGACGTTGTCAAGGAAACATTGCAGCATCCCTTAAATGTTCCATGAAAGCATCACTTGAGTTTTAGTTCCAGAAAAGCTTGGCATTCTCTAAGCAACTGGTGTATGTGTGTGTATGTGTGTATGTGCATGTGTGTGTATGTGTATGTGTGTGTGTATGTGTGTGTATGTGTATGTGTGTGTATGTGTGTGTGTGTGTTCTTTACTTTGACCCACAGGGAGCTCTCTGCCTCATTTACAGTCCACCTCTTTTAATGGAATGTTCACCTGACCATATGCTTTCTTTCATTTTCCTTTCATCTTAATTTATCCTTTGTTTTATACTCTCGTATTTCAGGTATTTTTAAAAATGAAACTCAAAAACTTTTTTTATATGAAACAGGATATGAATAAATAAATACAAATCACATTTAATTTGATACTTTTCCAGGTTATTCTCTGAGTTAGTTACAGAGAATGGGGGAAAGTGAGCATGCAATGTCTTTTACCCTTCTTGTTAGTTCACACTGGGCCTACCAACAATGTTCTATGTATAAATATTTGATGAATATACACCGAATGATGAATAGACAATGAGATATTTGATCATGTCAATCAATTTCCTTTAGATAATCCGTTTAAAGTGGCAAATAAATTGATGAGGCAAACCACAGTTTTCATTATTGAGAATGAAGATGGGTATTTAAGATCTTAACTTCTTTGCCATATTTATAATTTTATTGCTAGAGCTCCATACCAGAGCAGCTAATGAGAATAAGTTTAAGAAGACTGAAATTACATCACATTATAACTGACACTTGGAAGATTAATTTTACAACTTGTGATTTTAATTTTGGTGAAAATGTATTTAAAATTATCTCTTGTCACCATCTCTTATTAAACATAATGAAACTTGATGACATTCTAATAACATTAAACTGTTTTGATAGTCACTGAGGTTACGATGAAAAGACTATTCAAGCTAAGAAAATAGTGGATCATTTTTGAAAGAAAGTATTTGGGGAGCTTTGAGGAGCTGAGTATTTCATTCAGCTCACACACTACGATTTGCTCACACTAGTGGGTAATTTAGAAGATATTCTGTACGTTAGAAGAACTGGTGTGCAATTAATGGGGGGAAATCAAGGACATTTTAGCAAAGAAGGAAACAAGAAGAGAGGAGACATCACGTCACTGTAATTTGGTATCTATGTTTTGGGCTGATTTTTATTATTAGCAGGCCCCCAAAAATACTGGGGCCTCAAAACCTGGTAAATAAAATTACTGATGTAACGAGGTCATTGCATTTATCTTTTTAGATCTTTCTTCTTCCCTCCTTCACTTCATTCTTTCCTTTCTTCCTTCCTTTTTCATTTCTAACTCAGGTCTCAAATCCATGGTGTGATCTTCCTCTTGGATCAACTTTTTCCTTTTGCCAGACCAGGAAGAAAATGATTTGGAGATAGAATGATATTACACAGTGGGAAAGGTTAGATAACAGTGGAATTATAGTTTCTCATTTTTCCTAATAATGGAATAATAGTTGGCCTGAAAGCTTACTACATTCCCAACATTTGCTAATTTAGGGACTTTATGTGTTAGGTTCATATATCTTCCTTTATGTTTTTTTTTTTTCAAGAAACTTGTGGACTTTTCATAGCATTTTTTGGACTCTATCTTGGGTCACTCCCTTCTCTGTCCTTAACCTCATTCCCAAAAGTGAATTACGTTAATACAACAAACATGTGTTGAATACCTACTATATGTCAGGTGCCTGCTGGGCATGGGAGATTCTGACCAGAATAAGAATTGACATGTTCCATCTAAGAGCTCATTGTTTAGTGGGAAAAACAGACAAGTCAACTAATAATTCTAGGATAATCAGATAAGTTTTTATAAAAGCCTATGACTAAATGCCAATGGAAACAGAAGAAAGAATGATTAGAAAGTTTTTCAGAGGTTACATTTGAAATTGGCTTGGAAGGATCTATAGTGCCCTAGCTGGAGAAAAAAGCATTCTTATATAGGAAAAGCATACAAAACCACAATGACCCCCAACAAGTACAGCTGGGTATATTGGAAGCAGAGGAAACTGGTGGGTGGGTGGAGGGAGTCTTGGAAAAGCCTTTCCTGGGCTAAGGATCTTTGATTTTACCCTCTGAGTTAGGGGAGCTGTGGACGTTTTAAATAAGGGAAGAGGCATGATGGATCTGTGGTCAAAGAGGATCATATTGGAGAAAGGAAAGGTTTAAGGGGAGACTAGTTAGGAAACTATTCAGACAGTCTAGGTGAAAGATGATAAGGGTCTAATGAGACAATGGAAGAAGGAGTAGATTTGAGAGATATTTGGGAGGTGACATTGACACTGAGGACTGATTGGACAAGAAGAGTGAGGGACATGGAAGAACTGACAGTGACCCTGAAGCCACCTATCGCCTGATGTGTTCATTTCAAGACGAAATAGACTTGGATGCAGTCTGACACTCATGTGCCCAGATATCTAGTGGAGATGGTATCATACAGGGAATGTTCTGTGCTTCATTCATTTATTTTCATACATTCACCTATTCATTCTTCTATTCATCCAACAAATATTAATTGAGAAATAATGCCTAGATGCCAGGTATGCCACCAGTCACAAGGAATATGCTAAAAACTCAGAAAAACTCAATAGCAGAAGATTTTAAGGTTTTAAACAGCACAGCTACACACCTGTCACCTTCTCGCTGTACCTATTGAGGTAGAACCTGGGCGTTCATGTCATCTCTCTTCGGCCCTGTCCTAGGACCACTTAGAAGTATGCAGAGGGATGTACTTATTTACAGAAGAGAAATAGAAAGCAAACTTATGGTTAACAAAGGGGAAGTGCGGGGGAGGGATAAATTAGGAGTTTGGGATTAATAGATACACACTACTATATATAAAATAGATAACTAACAAGGTCTTACTGTATAGCACAGGGAACTATACTCAATATCTTATAATAACCTATAACGGAAAAAAATATGAAAAAGAATATATATATGTATAAAACTGAATCACTTTCTTGTACACTAGATACACAACACTGTAAACCAAGTATACTTAAAAAAAAAAGGAAATACAGGTCACAGAAGGGGCAAGGTGTTTGGCTTGGGTGGGATGAATGGTATCCTAGAGAGAAAAGAAATCCTTGGAACTTTCTGAAGTGCCCTTTTTGCCTTCACAAGTCTCCCTTTCCCATGTGGGAATTTATATTCCCTCTCTTTTATTTCAGCCACCTTCTCACGAGAATTTTGATTTGAATATTTTCTGTAATTTTGGTCCTGGCTACATCTAACTCCTCTGTCTGTACATTTTTCTTAGTACTTTTTAAATATGCAGTGTACTTCAGTAATAATTGTTTTTACTTGAAATTGAAAAATGTGTTATCTATCAAAATACATCTGTATCATCCTCCATCTGGTTTTCTTTTCCCCCAGCTTTACTAAGATATAATTGACATAGGACACTGTATAAGTTTAAGGTGTACAATGTGATAATTTGATACACGTATATACTGCGAAGCAGTTTAACACAACAGTTAACACGTCCTTTACCTCACACAGTTACACTTCTGTTGTTGTTGTTATGTTGAGCTCATCCTGCTTTCTTCTAAATATTCCTTATACAGGGTTTCTTCCTTTCTCTGGAGAGTTTTCTTCCTTCCTTTCTTCTTTATAGTCAATATATTCCTTTCATTGTACTTGATTTACCTTTGATTTCCTTTTTATTCACTTAAAATTAGTATGTTTCTTGCTAGAAGTCAAATATACATATTTTTACATTTTTATCATGACAAGTTTCACACAAATATAAAAAATAGTCAATCTCATGTATCAGTCATGTCATTTCAACAATAATCAGCTCACGACCAATCTTACTTCTAAAGACTTCCTTCTCTCCTTACCCCTCCATTTCCTCCTTTCCCACTTGCTTTCTGCACTTGGATAAAGATGAGTCTGCTGGAATCTGCCAATTTTACCATTCACTGATACTGGATATCTTTCACGTATTCTGATTTTAGATTTTGTCACTTCCGTCTATATACTTTGTAACAAGGAACTTGTATGCTCCTTCGTCCTATATTGCTTAAAATCTACTTTCTTTTTACATTCTATAATTATGGAATGTTTCTATTTGAACAATGATGTGCTAAATTTATGAGCATTTCCGTAAATGAGTTGACTTTAAGATGCCTCCAACTCTACATTATGATTCTAATCAGCACATTAATGAATGGGTACTGAAATGAGCCTATTTGCAAATTGCCAGATTAGACAGATTCATCTTTGTTTAACTAAAAGCTTTCACCAAAAGCACGGCTTAAAATTCTGAAGATGATAAAGTCTCCTCCATATCTGATCATTTCTTGGTCAAATTGTGCTTTTAAAAGAGTTTAAGAAATCTTTACTATTTGTTGACAGATTAGGTTTAAACAATGGGCTAGAGCTTAAATCATTACATAAATCATCATGTAAAATAATATTGTTACTAAGATAGTGTGTTAAACTTACTTTCTCCAGTTACAAAAATATTCTGACTTAAAAATGAAACTCTGAGCTGTGATTGATGTATTTTTTATGTGTCTGCCCAGGTCCTGCCTTCTTAATTGGGCTCAGTCAATTTCAGTGTGTTTCCTATGACATTTTCATCCTACAGCTGTCAAGCCAAAGAAAGAATTAATATCAATAATACAGCGATCAGATTTAATCTGTAAGATTAGTTATCATTTAAGCCACAAAGATACAGCCTGAAAAGAAAACCTTCATCAATTTTATTTTCTCACACGATAGTGTAAGGCAGGTATTCATATATATGTGTAAAATCGCACATTCACATGTATTTTATTGCATTCTTTGTGTTCTCGAAAACAATGTAAACCACTGTGTTAAAAGAAACTCTCTTCTCCCAAATGTCATATAGTCTACTCTTATTTCATTTCTCATGTATCTAGAAGCAGCCTTAGCAGCTACTGATTTTTGTCCTTAGAGATTTTCATTTTTGTACGTTCGTTTTAACAAGCATTGATTGATATGCCATTTTCTCAATTACTAAGGCATTGCTAACTTTACTGTATAGATTGAGGAATAAAGACAGAAAGGGAGAAAGCTGGAAAATAGTGATAATAACACACTACAACAATAAAATCTCTACATCCCATCCTTGTAAATTATTTTTCGTTCTGCTGATTTCGTTCTGCCATGTGTTATTACCATAGTTTAACAGACCAGGAGGCAAGGGAACAGAGAGCTTCAGCACTCTCTTGCTGTTGAACAGCCACTGCTACAAAGCCCTGTTGTATTACTTATTTTATGGTAAGTCACATGGACCAGTAAAGGCAAGCTCTTAGGCAGAGCATCAGGAAGACCAATGCTTCCTAAAAGATGCTCTTCAAGACCTTCATCTGTTGAGATGCCCTTAGAACAAATGGGTCCGTTGGTCAAACATGTTTTGGAAAATTATATAAAATGTCATTCTGGAGGGTCACAATGCAAATTAGCATGTTAAAGGTTCTGAGAAATCCTGGAGCTAAAAAAAAACTACTCAGTATAATTTTTCTTTAACTCAGTGTATTTCATGGTAGAGCCTTTTTTGCACGTATCACGATTCACTGGAAATGCACAGAGAAACTTTTGCTTTAAGCAAATATCCATTTTCAATGACTTTGGTTAATAGACAGTACATCATAATCCCAAGTGCTTCAAGATATAGAATAATGCTCAAATGTAACCTCTGCTTTTAACACTCACAACTTAAAAGACCAAGAAAGCCAGTTTAAGGGAGGCAGAAATCCATTCATTGATCCATTCATTCATTTGTTTTTTTAAATAAGCATTTATTAAAGACCTACTTTAGCCTAGGCAATGTACAAAATATTGATGATACAACGATGAAAAACCAAGCCTGAGGGAGGTAGGGAAGGTTTCCCAGAGGAAACTATGGCTGGGCTGAATCTTAAAGGGTGAATAGATGGGTGGGCATTCAGCAGATGAAGGGAGCTGATTGTGGAAGGGCATTCCAGATAAAAGCAACTGCATATGCAAAGATGTAGAAGATTAAGAGCATAGCAAATTCAGGGGACTGTAAGTGAATACATTCACTGTTCATCACCGTCTTGTTTATTTATGTATTGTTTTTCCTAGTGGAATATACGTTCCATGAGGTAGGAACTTTGTCTGTGGTTTTTGCCATTGTGTTCCCCATACTTAGCATGGTGTTCATCTGATAATAGGGGCCCATTAATTAAATTCTTGTCAAATGAATGAGAAGTAGCCTGGTATTGTTGGAAACTACTTGTTTGAAGGCAAGATGGGAAGATGAGGCTGGAATGGTAGGCAAGGGACGGATCATGAGGGGCCTTGTGGGTTATGGTTAAACTCTTCCTGGTAGATGAAGATGAGCCATTGAAGGATTGTACATAGCAGGGTGTCTTGATCAGATTTGCATTTTAGTAAGATTACTCTGGTGGGAGAGAAGATGAAGGCTCAGGAGCTTGGAGACTGGGGACAGTAAGGAGGCTGTGGCAATAACGCAGGAAGGAAGAAATGAGGGTTTGACTAAGGTGGTTGTTATTGGGTGAAGAGGGGACAGTTTGTAGTATGTAGAAGAGACCAGCCCTAGTGACTGAACAGCAAAGGGAAGGGGGGTAGGGAAGAAGGGAGGGGAAAAGTCAGAAGGGATTCACATGTTTCTGATTCAGAAAGTTGAAAAGACTTTTCATTATAGAAACCTTCAAACATATACAAGGTAGAGAGAATAGTATAATAAACCCTCTTGTACTTAACATCCAACAACCATCAACATAGAGTCCTTTGGTTTCATCAATTCTGACTCCCCCCCCCCATGCCCCTCACCTCTGCCTGGAGTGTTTTAAAGCAGATACCAGATATCCCATTATTTCATCCATAAGTACTTCAGCATAGATTTCTAAGAGATAAGAAGTATTTAAAAGCATAAATACAATATCTTTAACACCTAAAAAGTTAACATAAATTTCCTAATATAATCAAATATTCAATCAGTGTTCAAACAATCTCAAAATGACTTTCTATAATTGGTTTGCTCAAATGAAGATCTGAACCAAAGTCCACACATTGCATTTGGTTGATATGGCTTTAAACTCTCTCTCTGTCTCTTTTTTTTAACATCTTTATTGGAGTATAATTGCTTTACAATGGTATGTTAGTTTCTGCTGTATAACAAAGTGACTAGGCTATATGTATACATATATCCCCATATCTCCACATCCCCTCCCTCTTGCGTCTCCCTCCCACCCTCCCTATCCCACCCCTCTAGGTGGTCACAAAGCACCGAGCTGATCTCCCCGTGCGATGCAGCTGCTTTCCACTAGCTATCGATTTTACATTTGGTAGTGTATATATGTCCATGCTACTCTCTCACTTCGTCCCAGCTTACCCTTCCCTCTCCCCATGTCTTCAAGTCCATTCTCTACATCTGTGTCTTTATTCCTTCCTGCCCCTAGGTTCATTAGATCCTTTTTTTTTTTTTTTTAGATTCCATATAAATGTGTTAGCATACAGTCTTTGTTTTTCTCTTTCTGACTTACTTCACTCTGTATGACAGGCTCTAGGTCCATCCACCTCACTACAAATAACTCAATTTCATTTCTTTTTATGGCTGAGTAATATTCCATTGTATATATGTGCCACATCTTCTTTATCCATTCGTATGTCGATGGACACTTAGGTTGCTTCCATGTCCTGACTATTGTAAATAGTGCTGCCATGAACCTTGGCTGGGTCGTATGGTAGTTCTATTTTTAGGTTTTTAAGGAACCTCTATACTGTTCTCCATAGTGGCTGTATCAATTTACATTCCCACCAACAGTGCAAGAGGGTTGTCTTTTCTCCACACCCTCTCCGGCATTTATTGTTTGTAGATTTTTTGATGATGGCCATTCTGACCGGTGTGAGATGATACCACATTGTAGTTTTGATCTGCCTTTCTCTACTGATTAGTGATGTTGAGCATCTTTTCATGTGTTTGTTGGCAATCTGTATATCTTCTTTGGAGAAATGTCTATTTAGGTCTTCTGCCCAGTTTTTTATTGGGTTGTTTGTTTTTTTGATATTGAGCTGCATGAGCTGCTAGTATATGTTGGAGATTAATCCTTTGCCAGTTGCTTTATTTGCAAATATTTTCTCCCATTCTAAGGGTGGTCTTTTTATGTTGTTTATGGTTTCCTTTGCTGTGCAAAAGCTTTTAAGTTTCATTAAGTGCCATTTGTTTATTTTTGTTGTTATTTCCATTCCTCTAGGAGGTGGGTCAAAAAGGATCTTGCTGTGATTTATGTCAAAGGGTGTTCTTCCTATGTTTTCCTCTCAGAGTTTTATAGTGTCTGGCCTTACATTTAGGTCTTTAATTCATTTGAGTTTATTTTTGTGTATGGTGTTAGGAAGTATTCTAATTTCAATCTTTTACATGTAGCTGTCCAGTTATCCCAGCACCACTTATTGAAGAGTCTATCTTTTCTCAATGCCATTGGTAGTTTCATAGGGATTGCATTGAATCTGTAGATTGCTTTGGGTAGTAGAGTCATTTTCACAATATTGATTCTTCCAATCCAAGAACATGGTATATCTCTCCATCTGTTTGTATCATCTTTAATTTCTTTCATCTGTTAAACTCTCTTTTAATCTATAACAATTTCCTTCCCTTTTATTCATGGAAGAAACCACATCATTTACCCTATAGAATTTCCAGGTTTTGCTGATTGCATCCCAGTGGTACCATTTATCATGCTCCTCTGACCCCTGATCTTGTACACTGGTAGTTAGATCTTATTATAACTTTCTACACATAAGAGGTAATCCTTAAAGACACAGACTTTATTGGAAAACATGGTAAGTACTGTGTTGGAGGTGATGGACTACATGGGTGTATGTGTGGTTAAAGGTTTCAAGGGGTGCTATCAAAACTATGCAAAAAAAGTTCCTGGAGGTGTATATGGGTCACCCAACTTGTATTGCTGCCACCGCCAGTTAGAAAGAAAAGAAGAACTCAATGAGACCCCTCCGGGTACTTTTTGAAAGCCACCCATTTGGTGGATACAGCAATGTCACCTGGGTCTATATCTTGATCAGATTTTTCAAAAGCTTTTGCCTTTCAACAGGAGTGTTTACTTATGATTTGGAGGGATGTGAGAGAGAGCCATGTCTATGTGGCTTTGTTTGGGGTTAGTTAGCTGAATGGAATTGTGTTACCCATAACTGAGGAAAGGCTGCTTAAGTCATGAGTTTATCATCATATAAAAACTCCTGTTTATATGGGCACTGATAGTCACCATTGAAGAACCTGCTTAGAAAAATGTAAGCTGTTATGATTGGGGTTTCCATAGAGGTCATTTAACTGGAAACTCAGGGTGCAGAGTGTACGTGTGAGAGGAAAGCTAGGCCTGCTGTTTGTCTGTATTTGGTCCTGTTATTGTTTGGTTTCATCTGTCTGGAGCTTTTCTGGAAAGTGAATTAAGTGAACTGGCTATTGTATCTAAGAGTTGGTTTCACGTGATTTCTCTCTTGAAATCCAGGGATACTCTCACCTCATCTAAAGGAACTTCATTTTCATATACTAAACAATTACAAAGAACTTAATCAGTTCCAGACATTGTTATAAATATTTCATACATATTAGCTCATTTAGTCCTCAAAACAAACGTTAAAGCAGTTACCATAATTATCCCCATTTTATAGATGAAGAAACAGAGGCACAGAGAAGCTAAGTAACTTGCCTGAACTCACACAGCTGATAAATAGCAGACAACTATTTGAACCTGGTCTGGCTCTAGAGGTTATCCTCTTAGCCACTATGCTATGTTGCCTACTGGCACCAATAGTCAAAATTAAAATGACCTTAGGGAACTTCCCTGGTGGCGCAGTGGTTAAGAATCCGCCTGCCAATGCAGGGGACACGGGTTCAAGCCCTGGTCCAGGAAGATCCCACATGCCGCTGAGCAACTAAGCCCGTGCACCACAACTACCGAGCCTGTGCTCTAGAGCCCACGAGCCACAACTACTGAAGCCCGCTCGCCTAGAGCCTGTGCTCGGCAACAAGAGAGGCCACCGCAATGAGAAGCCCACGCACCGCAACAAAGAGTGGTCCCCACTCGCCACAACTAGAGAAAGCCCACGCGCAGCAACAAAAACCGAATGCAGCCAAAAATAAATAAATAAAATAAATTTTTTAAAAAATGACTTTAGGACCTAAAAGCGTCATGGAAGTTCAAGTGTAAGTGGTTTAGGGTGTGAGTTTTGACATCACACAGACCAGGGTTAAATCCTGGCTTTGTCACTTAGTGGTGGTGGAATAAGAGCGTGTTTTTACCCCTTTGAGCCTCAGTTTTCTCATCTGTAAATTGGGGTTATATTTCTGATTTTTCAAAGTTGTGAGGATAAAATGGAATGATGTATTTAAGGCACCTGATACAGTTTGTAGACTATAGTAAGTCCTTTAAAATTGACTGTTATTGTCATGGCATCTTTCTAAAGAAACTTGACAACATCGTGCACAGTGGACAGTGCTGTGAAGGGGACCTCCCTCATTCCTTGGTGCTCGGCCAGACTTGGAGACAGTAGTTGGCTTGTTCATATAATTATTGAGAAATTGACCTCATATCTTTACCATTCTGTTAAACACAATAAGGACCGCAAACGGAAAAAGATTAACAGAGCAAACTTAACATATACAAAAGTTTAGGAAATGATTTCATGCACATTAGCTCATTAGATATAACTCAATGGAGAGCTGGCTCACCAGATTGGACACATCTCTTCCGAGCTCTGAGTTCAGTGATTTCATGTTGATGGTGATTGGTGGCGGAAGCATTTACACCACTGAAATCAGCAAATGGGACAAATTGGGGTGTATGTGCGTGTGTGTGTGCGTGTGTGTGTGTGTGTGTGTGTGTGTGTTTTAACTACCAGTAAGCTGATCGTTAAACATTTACCAGCACAACACCATCGCTAAGCACTGCTTCAGGTACTGAGTATGCATTAGCTCAATCATCTCAACAACCCCATGCAGTAGCTACTATTATTATCTTTATTTTCAGAATGGGAAACTGAGGCACAGCAAAGTAAATTGCCTCAAATTGTGCAACTAGCAGGTGGAAAAGCCAAGATTCACACCTAGGAACTCTGCCTGTAGACCCAACTTCTTACCTGTTACAGGTTACTGCCTCTCTGAGTCTACCATGCTATCATAATATGGTTCTATCCCTTGGGAGATGAGAAATACATACACAATGCAATTACAGAATAAGGCAATGTTAGTTAATGCGTTCATTCATGCATGCATTCGACAAATCTTTTTGAGTGCCTACTACATGGCACATTGTCTGGAGGAGATTAAGAATGGTAAAGATGAGTCAGTGATATGTAAAACCTGCATCCTTACCTCTCCCCCCCACCCCAGTTAGACTGTGAACTTCTTGGGAACACAGACTGTGACATAGTTCTCCTCAAGGACTAACATGGAACCTGACACAAAGGAATTGTCAAACAAATGAATGAAAGAGGCTGATTGGACAAGACTCATATCCCTAGTGGGGATATGAGACATTTTACATACAATATTCTTCCTTTTAGAAAGAAAGGGGCTGTTGCCTCATGTGGATATGGTGGTCTCCTTTTAAGCAGATCTGGCCTCTCTCTCTCTGCATGGTGTTTCATGATTTTTTTTTTTGCTTGTTTGTTTGTTTTTAAATTTTTATTGGAGTATAATTGCTTTACAGTGTTGGGTTTGTTTCTGTTGTACAGCAAAGTGAATCAGCTATATGTATACATATATCCCCTCTTTTTTGGATTTCCTTCCCATTTAGGTCACGTCAGAGCACTGAGTAGAGTTCCCTGTGCTATACAGTCGGTTCTCATTAGTTATCTATTTTATATATAGTATCAATAGTGTATATATATCAATACCAATCTCCCAATTCATTCCACCTCCCCTTATGATTTGTTGAAGAGTTGGTTCCTGAGCTAAGAGGCCAAACCCCAGTCTATGTCTCCTGGGATCTCTTTTGTCATCCAGACCATAAGATGACCCATGAATGAAGATGGACTCTGAGATATTAGGGTCAGTCCTTTCTCTGATGAAGATAGATGTCAAGGAGGGAACCCAGGTCAAGCTGTGTCATGCTGCCTGGCTGAGAGAGGGCTAAGTGGTGAGTGACATGACCATAAAAGTTATTGTCTAATTCAAGACGTTTTTGAGAGCAAAAGGATGCTATTAATAATTTCACTGGACAACAGCTGTACACCTGGACGATCCGAGGCAAATTGCAATGAATAGTCACCCTATTCAGGGGTCAAATAGGGAAACATCACAAATTAAAGAAAGCACATAATCTGGTAGAAGACGCCCTAGACAGATCTAAGTCATCAAAGTTCCAGTCCTAGCTCTGCCTGCTTCTAGCTTGAAGCAGGCTCAAGTCACCCTTGAGCCACTTATTTCTTATCTAAGGCATTAAAATAGATCAGAGGTTCTCAACCATTTTTCTGCTTAGTGGAATAGTTCTTTTCAAATAATTCTTACACAGGAACATTTTGGAAGATCTCCAAGCACTCTTATAGCTTGAATATTGCTGAGTTGTAGGAATAAGATTTATCTTGCCTCCTTATCCTTTTGCTTCTTTATTTTTATTTTATCCTTAGGATGAAACAGGTATTCATAGATGACTCAACACATGAGCCCCAGAAGAGACTTCAGAATCAGATTCTTCCTTTTCAAATTAGGAAGCTAAAGTCCAAGAGGGTCCAAGCTCATGCAGCCACACCTGAAGGCTTCACTTGGCCATATCAGCATGGGAAATCAGTACATACTTAAAAAAATATTTAAAATATTTGTAATTGTAATGCATGATCATTGTAGAAAATGTCGAAAAGACAAGTAGACCAAAAAAAGAAAATATAAATCAACCTTCAAAACTCACATATAGCTACCCTAATGATTCTGGTTTATATATATCTTTTCGGACTTTTTTTTCTATTTCCATTGCTCTTTTCAATCTGCCAACAGTTTCTTATTTTTTCCATTTTGCCACTTGTTCCAGCCTTCCATGTCATCCTTCTACCCTCTCCTGGTTTTCTTGAAATTACAGCTAAAGGACAAAGTTCATAAGTTGACAAGTCTATGAACAGTTGCATTTGAATGCAATTGGAAAAGGATATTTTGGTATAGAGCAGAGGAGAAGGAACAGGGGACCAGGATACTGAGTGAAGCCCAGATTTCTGATTGGTCAGCTACTAACCCAGTGAGGGATAAGCTGAGTCCAGAAATCAAGCAATCAAAGGTGGAGATCAGGACCCTGAAGCAGATAGAGCCTGATCCGTCAAATGCCCCTACACTGGAATTGGGGGGAAGATAATGGGGAGTAGTGTGTAAACCGGCTACTGTGAAGGCAAGACAAAGATGACTTTCAACATTCCAAGAAAGCCTGGGCTCCATAGACCTGCATCCAGTTGTTGATGGCCATATCCATGCCTCCCAGATTTCTCCATGTCTCGACTTACACTTGTTCCTAAACTTTTGCTGGAATTAATTGTACCTTGCTAGAGCCCTTGGTTTTTGTTGAAAGTGAAAAATAGAGCTTGCTAAATTAAATCACAGAGATGTCCCTGAAAGCTGCCTAATGTGAGAAGCTTCTGATGGAGAAGAAGACAAGTTACAAAGGGGAAGCAAAAAAGAAAACACGTGTTTCTCAGGGACCATTGCTTTCCAAAGATGTTAAAAATCTCATTTCACAAATGTTCCTGATCAAAACAACTTCTTAATCGAAAACCACTCTCTTAATTTGTTCTATGGGTGTCCACTCTCTGCAGAAATACGCCCCTGGCCCTTTGAAACAGACCAGGGGCCGCATTTTATTATGCAGATCAGACAGAACTGGCCTCCACCAGCCAATTCTGGGTACCATATTTGCATAATGACTCTCCTCCTTAAAGATGGGCAGTTAAACCAAATAGTTTTTGAATTTCTTTTGTGGAATGGCTCTTTATTTAATGTTGAACTCTGAAGGGAGTTGAGGAAGGGTACCAACTAAACAGGTTTTTAAAATATTGCCTCCATAATTATCTGTGGAATTAAACCCACAAAACCCACATTAACTCTCATCAGAAAATGGAATTATGAGAATTCGTACTAACAGCAGCTCCAGACTCAACTCACAGTATTCACTTGAGTAATTATTATTGGTAAAGGCTGGGATTAATTTTTTTTTTAAGCTGGAAAAAATAAATTCTTAGCAATTGCCTGCCCTGGACACACAGAAGGAGACAAAGAAATGTGAACTTTTATTTTAAGGAGGAAAAAAATAATAATTTTGAAATGTAATTTTGCTCTGATTTCTGAGGGAATTCTTATGCAGGGCATTTTGTATGTAAAGGATTATATGTCACCAATGCAAAATGAAATACAAAATAAGCCAAAGAGCTATGAATGTCCTAAGTGCAGAAAATAATATATAATTTATGATACTTTAAATCTCATTAGAAACACTAGCTTTTGTAGCTTCCTAGCAACCAGTCCTCAGGAGTCTCTCTGCAAAGAGGTTGGCTCTCCCCACGCTCGGGGTCCAAAGCTTTAATAAATGAAGCCCATATGGTGACTATATGAGGGTTCCCTGTGTGCAGACTGTTTGTCTGGGTGTTCTTGAAAACCTCATATGATAGCTTATAATTTGCTAATCCAATATAATAAACATGAAAGCACTTTGTTAAACTAATGTTCAGTGTCTAAATTAAACCAGTCGAGGCTGGAGAGTTAGAGAAAAAGTTGGGAGATCCATAATTGCAGTCTTGATGCGGAATGGAACATAAAGGATTTTAAAAGATGGTGGTAGGAATGGTACCTTAATTTTTTTTTTTTTAAAGCACTACTACAACCACTTTTTCACTTCACATTCATAACAACCCTGGGAAGTAAAGTTGGTTTCTCTGTGCCCATTTGTCAGATGGGGATACTGAGGCTCAGAAAGTTAAGTTGTTGCAGTGAACATCTACAAAGTCAAAGATGGGAGGGATGCCTCGGATGTGCAAATACGCATTCGAAGCTTGTGCTGATATATGATGAAATTTTCACCAGTCTGAAGCAAAATGGAAAAAAGGACAAACAATGAGTTTTCCTGATAAGGTAAAAGAAACAAGCTTTAAAAATGGAGATTATTGGGGGATATTTTCTTTCTCCTTTTTTTAATGCTAAAATAACCTTTATATTATAAAGTAATGGTGATAGTAGATGGCAGTTGCTCTTGGTTTGTCTTTGATAAAATTAAACCTCGGCAATCATAGGTTGATATCCAAAGCATTAAAAAAATCTACTGGTTGGTAAAATCTCAAAGTTTACCCCCACTTTATTTATTTTAAAGCCAATTTATTTATTTATTTGGCCGCGCCGCACAGCACGTAGGATCCTGGTCCCTGACTAGGGATTGAACCCGTACCCCCAGCATTGAAAGCGCGGAGTCTTAACCACTGGACCACCAGGGAAGTTCCTTATTTTTTAACAAATAAGAAAAATGGGGCTTGTATGTGTGTGTGTGTCAGCATCACACTGCAAGGGGATGGCGGAGCCATGTTCAAAGCACGGATCTCTCTACTTCCAGGTCAGTAGATATGATATAGGGAAAATAAGCAGCACTAATGTTCATTTTAGGGGAGCTATATAATTTTGAAAAGAATTTTTGCATCAGTTTCTGAAGGAATTCATAGCGCAAGTTTGTCATGAGATTAACGGTCAGAGATGCAAAAGGAAACAGGAGCTAAATCATGAAGAAGCAAACCTCTGAAATGCAATAAATACTGCCACAGGTGGTTTTTGGGGGTGGTGATGGTGGTCCCACTGTCTTTAGAAGGAGGCCAAAGGTGGTTATGCTGATTCCTTAGAATTAGGGGTGGCTTTGCCATTTTTCTCTGATGAGCAGGGAGTTTATGGGTAATGCCTCTTCTGCTCAGACGGCAAGGGATTTCCTCTAATCTGGCCAACTGCCAGCAGCACCCTCATTCTCCTCCATGCTTCCCTTCTGCGGCTCAAGGTGCTACCCCTGGGGGCAGGCCATAGGCCTTTATCTTAAGGCTGCAGTTCCTGAACCATCTGTCAAGGTGTATCGAAGCACTGCAGCTAACTCGTAGTGGCACCGCAGGATTTTTAACAATTTTTGAAGGAAACCAGCGATAGTCAGCATCTGTTGGACACTATATAAACCACTAGCTTGAGGTAGTGAATATTAGTTCAACTACATTTCTTTCTATGATGTATCTTTGTGAAGCTGTTTTTCTTTCTTTTTCTTTTTCTTTTTTTTTTTTGACAGTTACTGTGATCAAAAGCAAGAAGCATGTCAACATCAATGTGGAATAGGAAGTAAGGGTAGTGGTATCAAATCTGATTCCAAGGTTTGAGAAGTTGTACGGTGTCTAACAGGTGGGTACCTGCCTCGCATTAACTAGTTATGGGCATTAGAATGAAATTAAAATTTATTTTTTCTTTAAACTTATTTGTATTTTTTTAAAATGGTTACTAAGTTGTTAGAATAGAAATACTTAGTTAATTGAGCCTAACTACCAAATATTTGGAACTGTTATGTATTTCTTTTGGCCTAGAGGTACTGGGAACAATTCCTGAGATTTCAAGGGCGCCGTGAACTAAGAAAGTTTGGAAATATTCTGAGTGTTGTTTGAAGCTCATGGACGGAATTTCTGGTGAATTGTCGTGGAAGGAGGCTAATGAGGTCTCCAGCTACCATGACACCAGACATAGAAAAGTGATTTTGGGCTGTGTGGCCTGGGGCATGTCATATCTCTTCTCCAGTCTTTAGTTTTCCTATCTACAAATGGAAGCTCTGGACCAGCTCAGGGACTGTTACTGCTTCCTGCTTGTTTGGAAATTACAGCACTGCACACACTTTCAGGAAACCACTTCTCCCCCAGTTCTCTCCATGTAGTTTGGTTGGGGCTGGCCCCTTCCTCTCCCGTGCTTCTAGGGGTAGACCCATGGCCAGGACCAGCAATGAAATATTATATATCCTTAGCCACAGTGGGTTTAGAGTGGGCACATAGTTAAGCAGAGCCAAGAAAAAGGTGGGGGAAGAGGAAAGACCTTGCCCTGATCATACTACTTGAGACCTTGGATTTAGCCTTTGGACTGGGCTTTTCAGCTATTTTAAAAAACTATGTGTGGGTAGGTAGATAGATAGCTATAGATATAGATATAGCTTTTTCTTCCCCTTCTTCATAAGGCAGTTTCTTTTGTCTTCAGACTCTAGGGGCTCACGGTATCAGACAACAGATATTATCAAGACTCATTTTTCCTCCCTCTATCTCTCAGCTCTCCTGTTACCCATATCGACTTCACTCTCAGCCAGGACTCTCTTCATAGACTGGCAAGATGACTGACGGTAGATATGGGCTTATATCTTTACACCTGAAAGTCCAAGAGAATAAGGAGAATCTGTCTTTTACCCAGCAGTCCCAGCATAATTCCTGATAACGTTTATCCTTGGCTCTGATTGTACCATATGCAAATTCCTGAACCAGTCACTGTGGCCAGGGGGATGAGATGTTCTGATTGGCCAGGTCTAAGTCACATGGTCACCTGCCCACCTTTACAGCTGGGGGTGGAGTCAGCTTCACTAGAATCAAATGGACTGAGAATGGGGGAAAGAGTGGGATCAAACAGGGTCCAACTAGGAATGCTGAAACGACTTTGAATGTTGAAAGCAGAGGTAACTTAATGCAGGCGATTGGTTACACAAGTTACGGCAGAGCAGAGAAGCCAGGTGGGAATGGTGGAGTAATACTGAGATTAACAACAGCAGGAAGTTGCTATCGCAGCTTGGCTGGAGGGACAAAGGAAGGAAGGAAGCAAATTCCCAGAGCCCTGGGGCCAGGTCCGCCTGGTGGAAGCAGGAGCTACAGCAGAGCCTGCCTGGTAGGAGCTGAAGCCATGGAGAAGATACTTCCACTGCTGGACACTTCACCCAAGGCAGAGACGGAGAGAGAGAAATACTACGGCATCTCCCTTTCTCCTACCCTCCAGTCTCTTGCCATTGCCCCTCATTAGTGAATTCTCTTGGAAAACATCTGACTGGGGCTTAGGAAATGCAGTTTGTAGGAATCAGCAATCCTGAAATACAGAATAGAGCAAGGGAAAGCGAGGAGTGAATCTGAGGCCAAACAAGCCACGGATGGACACTGGATAGGCTCCCAAGAGGAAAATTAGAGTACTGTAGAAAAGGGAGATGGCTGCTGGTAGCAAATATAAAAATGCCCCCTAGAGACAGGCATTATTTTTTAAAATTAGACATAGCCTTGAATAATTGAAAGAAGTCCTGCCCAGCAAGCAGACTTTAGCCAATGGAGGACAAATGATACTCTGGATTAGGGACACACTTTGAGGATTCAGCAGGAAATAACAAGAGATGGGAGGAGTTTCAACAGGCAAGTGGTGCATGATGATGGATAATTGAGAAAGACATAATACACTAACATCCATGTTGCCATCATGGAAGTCTGTCCACACATGGCCCAAGACGGAACTGGGGTTCCAAGCCAGTTTCTGGGACAAAATCAGCCAGAGCAAGTCTGGGTCATTCCATGTTAATGGAGATACCTAAGGCAGCTGGCCCAGACAAGAAGGTCTAGAGTTCAAGAAAAGAATCCTGGGATATAAAGCTGGGTCAGAGCTGGAAAACCAGCAAAAGTGACTTGAGGCCGAGTTTCGGGGTGATAGCTTGAAGCTTCTCAGATCCCCTATGCCAGAAGTCAGCCTGTGGTCAGTTGAGCTTGAAAATGTAGGTCAAGTGGCTCCAGGTGTGAAGAAGGGGTACCGCGGAGCCTGGAACCAGGCAAGACTATGGCAGTGGACACCTGTTGTTTTTGCTGGCCCAGAAGTCACTCCTACTCCTCAGTACAACTCCGATTTTGGCAGGGGGCACCCGGCTCACCTCAGTCCAGCCCCCCTTCCCCACAATGATTTGGGATGCACATTTGACCCAAATCAGTCCACTGGTATTTGAGTTGTGCGCTTTTGTTGAAGAGTTGGAAAAAAAAGAGAACTCTCTTTTGGCCGGATTCGGAGCTCTGAGGTTGCTCACTTGAGCATGTCTGGAATCATCACGTGAAGAGCATCTGAGTAAGAGTAAAGCCGGCCCAGGGAAAAGCAGAGCCGAGAGACGGAGAGAGGGAGGAACCACATCCTGAAGCTGTCGCTGGAGCTGGGGAGGGAGTGGATGGGGGAGTGGGGGTGAGGGTGTCCATGCCTTTATGCAGCTGAACCCCTCAGATTTCCCTTTACTTGAGCTCCTTTTTTTCCCCTTTTGCCGAAGACAATTTGAGTTTTGTTTTTCAATCTGTTGCAACAGGAAAAGGACTATTATACTCATCCTTTCATTTGTGTTACACTCCCATTTGATTTTCATGGGAAAAATGGGTAGGAGGCCTGAAATGCCAAGTTTCCTCTAAATAGCCAGTGTTTTCTTTGATGCTTTAAAATTGTCTCGACCTTCTTCTGGGCTTTGGTAGACGTGATCCCAGATGAAAGGGAGATGTTGGCTGACACCCTGACTTCCTGGAGAGAGTCCAGGAGATGTGGCTGCATACAGTGCTTTGGATAATGAGGGAAACATAGAGGAAGAGCAGCCCCCAGAACTCAGAAGTCCCTCCACCTTTATCCTGTGAAGTCCTGGATGTGTCATAACTCAGGCAAATCTTTGTCTCAGCAACGTGGTTTTGAAGCTTATCTACAAGGCCAGTTCAATGAACCAACTGTGGCTAAGTTCTTTCTTTTCTTAATGTTAATTAACAGGTTGTTTGCTGAATTGATCACATGAATCAATGATTTTGGCATCCTCTGGGAACGTCTAAAAGGTAAAAATAAAGGCCTTGTTTAGATTTGTGTCTGAGGAATCCAGCACCCTATCTGTGGAGTAACCATGAATATACTCCCTGGAGGAGAGACATTGTCTTAGAACATGCAGAATTTAGGCTCGGCCTAGTATAAATTAGAAAACTGAAATTTTACCAACATTATTGTATTAAGACTGTATTTATTAAAGTAGACAGAACCCAACTTGATTCGGCTTAAGTCAAAAGGGAATTTCTTGTAAAAGATACTTGTCTCTCAGAACCTAAAGCCAAGTTGTATTTGGGCCTAAGGAAGAACTGGAACCTGGAGTTCAAATACGGCCACAATATTTCTTTCTTTCTTTTTCTTTTAAAATTGAGGTATTGATATACAACACTATATCAATTTCAGTCATACAACATAATGATTCTCTATTTATATACAGTCAGCCCTCCGTATCCACGGGTTCCACAACCTTGGATTCAACAAACCGCAGATTTAAATAGTCAGGAAAAAAAATTCCAGAAAGTTCCAAACCACCAAATTTGAATTTGCCACATGCCAGCAACTATTTACGTAGCATTTACATGCTATTTACAACTATTTACATAGCATTTACATTGTATTAGGTATTAAAAGTAATCTGGAAATGATTTAAAGTACATGGGAGGATGTGCATAGGTGACAGGCAAATACTATGCCATTTTATATAAGGGACTTAAGCATCCGTGGATTTGGGTAAGTGAGGGGCGTTCTGGAACCAATCCCCCGCAGATATACAGGGGTGACTTTATATTTCGAACTTATCACCACAATAAGTCTAGTTAAAATCCATCACCATACTTAGTTACAGAACATGTTTGTCTTGCGATGAGAACTTTTAGGATTTCCTCTCTCAGCAACTTTAAAATATGCACTACAGTATTATTAACTGTAGTCACCATGCTGTGTATCACATCCATGTGACTTCTTTAGTTATTTTTTAGCTGGAAATTTGTACCTTTTGATTCCTTTCACCCATCTTGCTACTCGCCCCCTTCTCTCCCTCCCACCCCCCAGCAATCCCCACCATCCACAAATCTGTTCTCTGTATCTGTGAGCTGGGTTGTTTTGTTTTGTTTTAGATTCCACATATAAGTGAGACCATACAGTAGTTGTCTTTCTCTGTCTGACTTATTCCACTTAGCATAATGCCCTCAAGGTCCACCCATGTTGTCACAAATGTCAGGATTTCATTCTTTTTTAAAAAATTGAAGTATAGTTGATTTACAATGTGTTATGAAGAGTTCATTCTTTTTTATGGCTCAATAATATTCATATATGTATCACATTTTCTTTATTCATTTGTCCATTGATGGACACATAGGTTTTTCCATATCTTGGCTATTGTAAATAATGCTGCAGTGAACACGGGAGGGCATATATCTTTTTGAGTTAGTGATTTTATTTTCTTTGGATAAATACATAGAAGTAGGATTGCTGGATCATATGGTAGTTCTATTTTTAATTTTATGAGGAATCTCCATTTTGTTTTTCACAGTGGCTACACCAATTTACATTCCCACCAACAGTGTACTAGGGTTCCCTTTTCTCCACACGCTAGCCAACAGTTATTTCCTGACTTTTTGATGATAGCCATTCTAACTAGTGTGAGGTGATGTCTTGTTGTGGTTTTGATTTGCATTTCCCTGATGATTAGTGATGTTGAGCATCTTTTTCATGTACCTGTTGGCCATCTCTGTGTCTTCTTTAGAAAAATGTCTATTCAGATCCCCTGTCCATTTTTTAATCAAATTGTTATTTTGCTATTGAGTTGCATGAATTCTTTATATATTTTGGATATTAGCCCCTTATCAGATATACGATTTGCAAATATTTTTTCCCATTCAGCAGGTTGTCTTCTTAGTTTGTTGATGGTTTCCTTTGCTATGCAGAAGTGTTTTAGTTTGATGTGGTTCCCCCTTGTTTATTTTTGCTTTGTTGCCTTTGTTTTTGGTGTCAGACAGCCTCAGTATTTCTTGTCTCTGCTTCTCTCTATGTGCTGAATTCATTCTTTTTCTTTCACAGCAGAGGTTCTCCCACATAGGAGAAACACGCCCACCACTAATTATTGATACATGCATCTTATAGTTTCAGCCACCCTCTGTGTCTCAAGTCTGAAAGTTCCAGAGAAGGGCTCTATTGGTCTGTCTAGGTCTCACTCCTGGACCAATCAGTTCTGTCCCCGGGGCAGGTCAGGTTTCCAAAATGATAACCATGAGGATTGGAGTGATACAGATGATAATGGGGAAAATCCCAGATAATCAGAGAAAATGGACAGGCAAATCAATATGGCTGTATAGAATGATAATGTGATTCCTGACATATTCATCACAACGCCCTCTTTTATTAGTTTTCTATTGCTGTGTAGCAAATTACCCCAAAGTTAGTGACTTAAAGCAAAACCTATTTATTAGTTCACAGTTCTGTAGGTCAGAGTCTGGGCATTGTGTTGTGTGGTTCTCAGCTCAGAGTTTCACAAGCCTGCAATCAAAGTGTCAGTTAGGCTCTCATCTTGAGCTCATGGTCCTCTTCCAAGCTCACATGGTTATGACAGAATCCAGTTTCTTGCAGTTGTAGGACTGAGGTCCCCATTTCTTTGCTGGCTGCTGGCTGCCAGCTGAAGCAGCTCTCCTAGAGGCTGCTGTGTTCTTTGCCACATGGCCTCCTCCATCTTCAAACCTAGGAATGGTGAATACCTCTTGTTGCATCTCTCTGATGTTTCCAACTCTCTTGCTAGGAAGAGCTCCACTCCTTTTCAGGGATCACCTCATTAGATCAGACCCACTGAGGATAATCTCCATAAATTAAGGGCAGAGGTCTCTGTAAGACTGACCCTACTTCAGATGCCAGCTGCAAGTGAGATCCCAGGCCACCCATCCTTCTACCAACTGGTTATAAGTTCAGGGGGTTGATAATTCACTAGAATGATTCATAGAACTAAAAAAGTAATGCTTACGATTACACTTTTATTAGAAAGGATACACACACGGTGAGGTGTAGGAGGGAGCACAGAGCTTCCATGCCCTCTCCCTTTGGTGTCAAGGTGTGTCACACACCCAGAACATCCATGTGTGCACCAACCAGGACACTCCATTGAGACTTGGATGCCAGAGTTTTTATTGAGGGTCTCGTTATGTGGTCATGCTTAATTAAATCATTGGCCACATGATTGATCTCAATCTCCAGTCCCCCTCTCTCCCTGGGAGATCCAAAGTTCCAGGCTGACCCAAAGTTCCAACCCCCCAATCACAAGGTTGGTCTTTCTGGTGACTGTCTAAGGGCCCGCCAGGAGTTACCTCATTAGCATAACAGAAACATTCTTCTCACTCATGAAATCCCAAAGGTTTTGGGACTTGTATGCCAGGAACCTGGGACAAAGACCAGACAAATTCTTTTTTACACCATGAGGTCATCTTAGAATTCTGCCAACCATACTTCTCCTTCTGCCTCATCCTCTTTACCTCTTGAGTTCTTCAAAGTCCTTCCTGTGAAAACTCTAATTCGAAAAGATACGTGCACCCCAATGTTCATTGCAGCACTATTTACAATAGTCAAGACATGGAAGCAACCTAAATGTCCACTGACAGATGAATGGATAAAGAAGATGTGGTATTTATATATATATATATATATATAGAGAGAGAGAGAGAGAGAGAGAGGGGGTGGGGGGTGGAGAGACAGAGAGAGAAATATTACTCAGCCATAAAAAATGACGAAATAATGCCATTTGCAGCAACTTGGGTGGGCCTAGAGATTATCATACTAAGTAAAGTAAGTCAGACAGAGAAAGACAAGTATCATATGATATCACTTATATGTGGAATCTAAAAAAATAATGATACAAATGAACTTATTTGTGCAACAGAAATAGACTTACAGACATAGAAGACAAATTTATGGCTACCAAAGGGGAGAGGGGAATAAATTAGGGATTTGGGATTAACAGATACACACTACTATATATAAAATAGATAAACAACAAGGTCCTATTGTATAGCACAGGGAACTATATTCAATATCTTGTAATAACTTATAATGGCAAAGAATCTGAAAAGAATATATCTATATCTATATATCTATCTGAATCACTTTGCTCTACACCTGAAATGTTGTAAATCGAGTATACTTCAATAAAAGTAAGTCAATCCTATATGCCACCTCCTTTATGAGCCTTTCCCAGTCACCTCAGCTGGAAATGCTCTTTCCCACAAGGCAGTTTTTCTTTGAATGCAACTTTACCTTCTTTTACCACAAATTCTAATCCTTGCAAGTTTTCTCTATCTAACTGGGTCGCAAATTACATGCAAATGCAAACTGCTTATTTATTTAAATCACCTCATTGATTTAAATATAGCAAGCGCTCCAAAATATTTACCTAATTGAATTGAATATTGGAGATGAAACCACCTTGTAATAAAGTTTTTTTGAAATTAGGAAATTAAATCAATTGTGATGGCACTTAAGACAATCCCTCCATGAAACCACTCTTTAAAGTTTTGGAGGAGTGGCATAGTAAGATGGTAGTAGACTATTTTTTTCAGACTCAATTTATTTTCCTGCCACTTTTCTAGGTCTTACGGGAAGTTTGGGAAATCTAGGGGAGGTCAGTGAACTCTCCATCAATTTCTTGGCGACTAAGAGAATTTGCAGTATTTGCAAGACTCTGAAAAACTGAGTGACATGTCAAAGGAAGAGTCTAGAATTGTTAATCCCTGTGTAGTACGTCTACATCAAACTGCTTAGCACAGGGACAGTAGGCGTTTCTCTGTCTTCTTGGGCTTGCAGACTCTTGTCACATCTCGTAGGATCCCAGGAATGGTTGCGATTTTATCAGGGCAGATGATCAGGATTATAGGTAGAAGCATTAGGAAGAGACATCACCTTGTATCTTTGATCACGGCGAGTCATTTAGGTGTTTCCATTTCCTTTTTTCCGGGGAAGAACAAAGCCCTTGTCCACGTTACAGTGGATTCACAACTATCAGTGCTCTTAATTCTCTTCAAATTTCCTACGTCTCTCTCCCAACTTGTGTATTTTCTACCTACTTTAATATCTGTTTTCAGAAATGACTAACTCTAGCCTAATAGTGTACTATTCAAATGAAAGATTAAAACCAAGTTAAAAATCTCCTGCCCCCAAGAGTTGGAAACAACATCTTACATGTGTCTCATGGGAATGAAGGCAGTGTTACCAGCTCTCCTTGGGACCCTCAGTCTGTCACCATATCTTCCTGCACACTGGAAACTGTTGATTTTTTTCCAAGTGAAAATATTGGGCGATTCTGATGTGGAAACTGCAGCCACCTGATCAGGACTGACTAGGATTTCTCAAGTCTTGGGCTTCTTTCCTCATCGCCACGTCTGGCAGTTCTTGAAAGTTCCTTTCAGTCTCTCCCCTTTGTTTCTCTCCAAGTCTATGCACCATTGTTACTGAGGGGTGTTTGCTCTATATACTGTTATGGGGTCCAGAGTGCCTAATTGACAAATTATGTTGCGCTTTTGGTGGCTTTAAGTAATCATTTAAAATAAATAAGACCATAATTATCAGTTTTCATTTACCCATTTATTAAGTAGCAATGTTCACACTGAGCAGTTTGATTTTCTGTTATAATAAGGCAATCTCTACATGATGACAGATGGTGTTTCATTTTCCCGACACTGTGCTAAAATGCTTTGAGTTGTGATGTGTTTGATTTTATTAGAGATCAGATTTAACACATGCATGCTACATAACTGCAATCGCATTCCCATTTCTCATCTGTAGGAGAAAATGAAACTGTGATGAAATGTAATATACTCACCCTCAGGCAGAACTAGTGGGACTGGGAATTGCAACATAATAAATCTAATGGATATTACACGATAGGACCCTAGAAATTTACTGTTATTATGTTCAGGGAAGGAACTCGGTTTTGTAAAACTCACTTTTATTTCACTGGCATCAGTGCAATTTCACATTATTTAACTGTTGTGTCCCAATAGCAGAGATGGTATTTGTGGTGTTGAAAAGGAAACCTGCTCCCCAAGGAACAGAGGGGTCCAAGAACCCAGGAGAGAAAGCTAAGAGAGAACAAATAGCCCCAAAATTGCATTTACCAAATGCAAATTACAACAATGTCATGTCATTAACCATAGGTTGTTGGGATGGTCGAATTAAGCCTCATTTAGCCACACTGTCAGCGTGGAACCCACTGGTGGAAGACACATGCATAAAAGCTTTGACTATGATATTGAACTCTTATATTCTGAGCCCTCCCCATGGCCACCCCCTGGGGGGCGGGACTCTGAGTTAATTACACATGTCCTATTGATGTGACTGTCGATAGACATTTTCCCTGATGAAGCCAGTGTCAAGTGAAATTCCAAAGGTGGAAGCAGCTTTCAGGGCACAAGCACCAACAAGGTGAAGCCCCATGACTCTCCTCCATTGCTTGCTAAAGGTTGATGCACTGGAATCTACCCTGCTCCACTTCCAACAGCCTCCAAGGCGGCCTCCCGGCCTCTAGCCTCTCCCTGCAGTTATTCATCATAGATGACCCTCCCCACATTACTGAGCCTAAGTGACGGCTGTCACCATGTTGCTCCATGCTCAGAAGCCTCAGTGACTCCCTGGTGGGTGGCACTCACACCCCTCCTCCTTCAGCTCTGATCTCACAACTCCTTAAAATAAATCTCTTATTCCAATGAAGTGTGTCTCTTCATTGTTCTCCAGACACGACAAGTTCATTTCCTTCTTCATTCTGGCGTAGGGTTCTTTGGGTGGCGTGTGACGGAAGCCCAACTCAAATTTATTTAGGCAGAAAGGGGAAGTTTCTTGGCTCACCAAACAAGGAAGGCAGGGCTGGCTGGATCTGGCACAGGTGGAACTTGGAACCAAAATATTTCTCAGATGGTCTCTCTCAGTCTTGTCACTATTCTAGATGGGAAGATTCACACCTTCTATCACTGTCAAACTACTTCCTCCTTTGGGCAGGGAAGAACAGAGGAGAGGAAGTGAAACTCAGCCAGTCTCCTGGGTTCAGGTTCAAAAATTCCAGGGAGGAATCTGATTGGCCTGGTTTATGTCAGGTGCCCATCGCTGGTATAATGGTTGTAGCCAAGAGGTTGAACCCTGTCATTTGTCTGACTTGGATTAGGATAAGTTCTTCCCGCAATAATTCTGGCCAGGAAAGTAGGCTCTGTAACATGATTAGAACAGGGACATGGAGCAGAGCCAGGAAACGAGGGGAGTGGCTATTCTGGGGAGCCAAAGTAATTGATGTCCACTACGCATGCCTGTTTATGGGTCTGCCACCTCCGGCTGTGCCGCTTTCCTTCCTCCCTTTCTAAACCAACCTGAACCATCTGCTTTAGAGAATAAAATGTCAGAGTTGGGGAGAGAAAGCTGATATCTGAGTGCCTATAAAGCATGGATGTTTTCTCAATGAATCCCCACGATTGCCCTGTAACTACGGTACTCTTACCCATATTTTACAGTTGAGCTTAGAAAAGTTATTTACCTTGATCAGGTCACTTAACCAGGAAGCGGTTGAACTAGGTTTAGAAACCAACTCTTTTGGACTCTGATCATCGTTCTGAGCACGTAGGAGGGATTCAGTTCTTATGAACTGTGCTAGAACAGAAAATATTTAAAGTATTTGTTTGTATGATCCAAAACACATGATTGATTGAACACATGTGACCATTCAGTTTCCTGGATTTTCTATTTAGGTTACTTAAGAGCAGGCAGATAGGACGTAAGCCTAATTATCCAATGATATTCTCTTGGGAAAGAACTAGTTCTTGTCACGTCTCATTCCTTTACTAATATTTATGGACACCTGCCTTATCAGTCAGTTAATTCCCTTCACATATCATTCTCTTTTTATGTTGGATTTTATGTTTTTACACCATTTACATTCATGCATACAGCTTCAGTTTCACTCAAACTGGTCATCTCACTGTTTTCTGACTTTTCTTGCCTCTTCACTTTTGCAAGAACAGACTCTTCTGCTTACAAGACCCCTGCCCCACTCCTCCCTTCTGCTGTTTAAAGCTCGCTTTTTTTTTTTTTTTTTTTTTTTTGCGGTACTCGGGCCTCTCACTGCTGTGGCCTCTCCCGTTGCGGTGCACAGGCTCCGG
>NC_041230.1:25046743-25055943 GCF_002837175.3 Physeter macrocephalus | reverse complement strand
CACGGGCCCAGCCGCTCCGCGGCATGTGGGATCTTCCCGGACCGGGGCACAAATCCGTGTCCCCTGCATAGGCAGGTGGACTCCCAACCACTGTGCCACCAGGAAAGCCCAAACTCGCTTATTCTTCAAGGCTTAATTCAGACTTCATATCCTCTCTGACCTTAAATGTCCCTCCCCACCCTACTCTACTCATCTGGATAACGTTCTCACTTTTCCAAGTATAAGAGAAATGACTTGCTCTCCTTTAGCCTCTCAAACCAGTGTATAATTGTGAGCTTCTTGAGGGTTGGAATGATGTCACGCTTTCCAGGATCCCCATAGCAACTAGCACAGGGCTGGGTGCATAGCAGCTATTCAATAAATGCTTAAGATAAGAAAACCTCATATATTAATATAAAATTCCATAGAGAAATGCAGTGGATTACTATAAGACTACATACAGTGCCTCTGTAAACATTGAAAGAGGTAATATAATGGGCTGTTAAGACTACACACTTTGCACTTAAAGCAGGATTTGAATTCTGGCTCGTGTCATTTAATTGGTATAGTGTCCCACCTGCCTCTGTTTCCTCATTTGTGAAGTGGAGATAAGACTTCTTATTTCATAGAGGTGTCTGTTGTGAGAATTACACTAGATGCAGTTTATGAAGTCATGAAGTGGTTAGCATTGCACCTGATGCATCAGTGTGCTTTGTAAGTGGTAGGTAGGTGTAGGTACATAAGTGCCAAGAGTCTGAAAGCATTAGATTCATATGGATTGAGGGTTTAGAGCTTGCTTCTGGCTGTCTCCACTTGGCTCTAAGAGTTGTTCATATTTTGGGGCTATCTACTTCTTTGAGGTTCTGGTATGAGGCACAGAGAGACATGGGGAAAAGGGAGATTACCTGAGCATCTGAGCTCTACCTAAAAGAGTATATTCCAATTAAATCCCCAGATCAGGTAAGCTTTAGACCAAATTTAGATTGGTTAGTTTCCTTCTTGAACCCTCAAAAAGGGGGCAGGTAGAGGGAGGGCAATGTTTACAAAGGCACTGTATGTATTCTGCAGTAATCCACTGCATTTCTCTAAAAATTTAATATTAATACATGAGTTTTTCTCTAGTTAGATAGGGTAGCTGGGGTAGGCTTCTCAGGAGGTGACAATTTGTCTTTAGACCTGAATGACAGGGAACCAGCTGTGTGAAAGTCTGGAAGAAAAACATTCCAGGCAGAGAGGACTGTACATGAAAAGGTCCTGAGGCAGGAGTATGCTTGAGAAAGAGAAAGAAGGCCACAGTAGTTGGAGCCAAGTGGGTAAGGGGGACGTAAGTGGAGGTCAGAGTGCACAGGGCTTGCTAAACCATAATAGCAAATTGGGATTTTATTCTAATTTCAGTAGGAAACCATTGGAGGTTTGTTTTTTTTTAAATTTCACCCATCGCTTTTTTTTTTTTTTACATCTTTATTGGGGTATAATTGCTTTACAATGGTGTGTTAGTTTCTGCTTTATAACGTAGTGAATCAGCTATACATTTACATATATCCCCATATCCCCTCCCTCTTGCGTCTCCCTCCCACCCTCCCTATCCCACCCCTCTAGGTGGTCACAAAGCACTGAGCTGATCTCTCTGTGCTATGCGGCTGCTTCCCACTAGCTATCTATTTTACATTTGGTAGTATATATAAGTCCATGCCACTCTATCACTTCATCCCAGCTTACACTTCCCCCTCATTGGAGGGTTTTAAGCAAGGGAATCATCTGATAGCCAGTGTCGAAGGTGGTTCCCAGTGACCCTTGCTACCTTGTATTCACATCCTCCCACACTGAATAAGAGTGACCTGTAACTAACAGGCTATGTGGAAATGACAGCTGTGACTTCTGAGGCTAGGCTGTAAAAGACATTGCACCTTCTGCCTTTCTCTCTCTCTGTTCATTCACTCGGGAGGAAGCCAGCTGCTATGCCATGAGAACAGTCAAGCAGCTTTAAGAGAGGTCCATATGGTTAGGAACTGAGGCCTCCAGCCAACAGCCATGGGTATAAAGCCACCTTGGAAGTGGATTCTCCAGCTCCAGTCCAGCCTTCAGATGACAACAGCCCAGGCTGACATCCTAATTGCAACCTCATGAGAGACTCTGAATCAGAACCACTTAGCTAAGCCTCTTCTCAATTCCTGATCCTTAGAAACTGTGTGAAATAATAAATATTTATTTTTTAACTGAAGCTGCTAAATTCTGGAGTCATTTGTTCTGCTGCAGTTGATAATTCAAGTGGTATCATCTGATTTAGATTTTCCATACTTGGGCTGCTGAATGGACAAAGAACTTGGGAGGGTAAAGAGTGGAAACAGGAAAATATTGAGAAGGTTTGTAGGTATTCAGGTGAGTGTTAGTGGTGGCTTGAATCAGGAAGGTTCTCACCAGGGATGGTGAGAAATGGTCAGCTGTGATGGAGCTGATTGGACTTGCTGATGGGCTCCCCGATGAAACTATGGGGTGTGAGGAATCACACTCACTTCTTTTCAACCTGGGCAGCTGGATGGATGGTGGTGCCATTTACTGGAAGGGGATGGATCAGTCGGGAGAGGAAAATCTAGACTCCACTAGACACAAAATAAAGATTGCATTGAATGAGAGAGAGAGAGTGAGAGACAGCTTAACAAGAAGCAGTTTTTTTTTCCCTGTCACCTACAGGCTACAAATGAGAACTGTCTCTGTTTCAATAAAAACACCTTCAGTCAGTACCTTGGAACAGGCTTCCTTCTCCTCAATTAAGTAGAAGACAATTAAATTAGAGTCCAGCTTCGAGGAGTTCATTATGCCTCATTGAAAATGATAAATGACTCTTGGTGACCTCGTCACCTCGCCAACTTGGTCCCACCTCGTTTCTCAAAGAGCTAATGAAACCGATGGATTTATCCCTCCTCCATAGCAGGGCCAACAAAAACAGTGCACACTATGAAAGGCGAGGAAGCTGAGAAGGATGTGGAGAGAAAAAAAAGAGAGAAAACTCACAGTTGACATTTTGACAGTTGGCCAAATGACTTTGAATTGCAAACGAAAAAAGAAAAAACCCACCCATTTACATATTGATTTCCTATCTTTCTATTTCTTTAATCCATCCCTGCTCAGCACACAACACCAAGGGCTGTGTGTGTGTGTGTGTGTGTGTGTGTGTTGGTGGGAGGGGGCAGCTCTTTCCTTTTTTCTTTGGAAAGAGAGGGAGAGTGAAGAAAAGGGAAGGGCAAATGATAATCGGGGATGCTTTGGAGTTGATAAAGACATCCATTACCGGAGCCAGAGTAAGGACTCAAATGTCCCTGCATGGCTAGGAAGGGACAAAGCTGGCTCTGGAGCCTGGAGGAGGCGGGAAGCAAGGGTTAGGAGTAGAGGTTTGGATCTGAACTTGAGTTCTGGCTCCCCCAAGTTCCAGCTGTGTGGCCTTAAGCAAGTTGCTTAACCTCTCTGAGCCTCAGTTTCTTCATCTGTAACATGGGAATGATCCTATTGCATGGGCTTGTTAAGATTAGGTGAGGTTATGCACATCAGACACTTAGCTACTGCCAGCCATGGCATGGGCACTCAGGAGGTGTCAGGTGGCTTTGCTGTTCTTTTGTTCTGACTCCAAAGTCAATAGTTTTTCCATTGCGTCATGTCTTACTTTACTGAGCAAACAAATCTTCTGACTGTTGAGGAACTCTAGTTAAAACACATGATTTAGGACAGGATTCAACAAATTTTTTTTAAATATATTTTAGGCTTCGTAGGCCATATGGTCTCTGTCAGAATTGTTCACTTCTGCTGTAGTCAATATGTAAATGAATATGTGTGACTATGTTTCAATAAAACTTTATTTACAAAAACAGGTGGCAGCTAGCTGGACTCTGTCTCCCAACTCCTGATGTAGGAGATGCGGCTGGGTAACAGTAGTTTCAGGTTTTCTTGGTTTGCATTTGCATTTGCATTGCTGGTTTCTGTGTATACAGAAATTTCCCAAGTATTTGAAGGTAGAGCGTTCATTTATCTTCACAGAAACCCCATGAAGTAGTAATAACAGCGAATGTTTATTGAGTGCCTATTATGTATTGGGCACTCTGCTCAGTGCTTTGCAGGATCATGCATGAGAGGCAGCAGAAGTTAACATGCATTGGATCCCGATGGTTGGGAGCTGAATCCTAGCTGGGTGATCTTGGGCCAGTCACTTAACCTCTCTGTGCCTCAGTTCTCTCATCTGTAAATGCCTTTAAATTTGTAAAGCTCTCGGAAGAGCATCTGGCAGATAACAAGTGCTCAAGAAATGTTAACTAACTCAATTAATCTTCACATCTACCTGGGAGAGAGTTACCATTATCTCCATTTTGGGGAGGAAACTGAGGCCCAGGAAAGGGAGGTACATCTCCTGAGATCTTCAGGGTGTTCAGCCAGTGCTGGAAGAAGGTCGGCATGACTCCAAAGCCTTTGTTCTGCTGGGTCACTGCCTCCCAAGGGATGGTTATTACCGCCTTTTTATAGAGGAGGAAACTGAGGACCAGAGAGGAAAAAGCATTTACCTAAGCATGGGCGGCCAGTAGGCAAGAGCCAAGACTTAAATCCTAATCTTTGACTCCTGGCCCAGGATTGGCTCCATGACCAAAACGCTGTGTCCTCTTTCAGGGATCATGGAATGTTCCAAGTCTAAAAATAACCGGGAGAGTGACCTCTGCATGAAAGCATGAAAGCCAGGGTCTATCAGTGAATTCAGGAGGAGGGGGAGGGGTGACAGAGAGGGAAAGCAGGAAGAGGGGGGATCTGGTGTCTGGAGTTGAGAACTGACCTGCTTCAGGCACTGACACTACCTCTATCGACCTGAGCTTGATGAAGGAAGGTGGCATTCCAATGACAATCATTAACAGTAATTGACAGACCCTCGGATGTTTTATGTTCCAGGCACTGTGATTTTCATAGTCAGTTTATTTAATTCTCACAGCAAGTCTACAAGAAAGGTCCTACCTTCTCCTTACTATAGGTATGGGAAAGCTGAAGCTCTGAGAGATACTTTGTCACCCAAAGTGTCACACAGTGAGTACCTGGCAGAACCAGGATTTGAACCTCGATCAGTCTGACTTCAAAGCTTGTGCTCTGAAAACTTTTACGAATACTGTCAGTCCTGTGTCATTCCCCAATGGCCACCGTCACACAGATATCTGGGGAGCCTGAGCAGCTTTGCTCCTTCCCCCGCCATTCTCCCTCCCTTTCTCCCCCTCCCCCTCTTCCCCCTTTCCCCTTAACCCTCCTCCATCCTCTCACCGCTGGGAGCCTCTCATGAGTGCTGGTTGTGTGTAAGCTTGGTGACTCCCTCTGTGGAGGACTTTTCTATGGATTATCTTTTTACCTAGCACTGTGTCTTCTTGCCTTCTATTTGCCAAGCAAACATAAAGAGCCTTCATTATCAAAATGTGATCAAAACTTCACCAGCTACGCCACCATCCTTTCAACTAAACCATGAACTAAATTGCCTGGGTCTGAGGTAGCACCTGACACTCTAAAAGGCACCTCAATAAAATTGATTAAATATAGAATGAATCTCTTAGGATAGGAATTAACATTTATGGAGTATCAGCAATATACTAGGTGTTGCTGGAGGCAGTTCATTTGTTAAGCCTCCCAACATTGCAGATAGGAGGGTTTAATGTCCCCATTTTTGAGGGTTGACAGCAGCTCCAAACTGCTCCACTGGTGAGGCGTCGAGCCAGAACTTGAGGCCAGCCCTTCACAAGACCAGCTCTTTCCACAACACCACTTGGTGAAATGACCATCCTCTTGACAATAAGAGCCAACAGAGGGATGTGAAGATGGTTAAATAGAGAGTCAAGAGGCCTGGATCCTTAGCTTCCTTCCCTGAGACCTCAGACAAGTCTCTGCCCTGGTCTCAGCTTCTGCATCGCTGAAAGGAAAGGATTGAATCAGACCAGTGTTTCCCAGCATATGGGGTGTGGGCATACAAAAGTGTAAAGAGGTATGAGCGTTAATTAACATCAATCAGCTTACTCGGGGAAAAATATAATTCACTTTCAAATTTTATTTTAGTTCTCATTACTTTAGAAGAAAACCTCAGTTTGACTGATTGAATCATTCATTCATTCATTCAACAAACGCTCATTGAGAATGCCTAGTACATGCCAAGTAGATTCTGAGCTCTGAGGGTGAGAGGTGAACCAGACAGAAAAGGACCCTACTCTCTTGGAGCTTTTATCCTGGGAGGCGGGGGAAGGTCAGAGAAGAAACAATCAGTAGGTATTAACAATATCATAATGGCATAAGTCATGAAAAGAATTAAAATAGGGCGAGGTGCCAAGAGCAGGTTGGCTGAGGTGTAGAAATGCACAACCGGAAGTGATGGGGCGGAGCTAGTGGAGGCGGAGCTAGTGGAGGCGGAGCTAGTGGATGCTGGAGTCATAGCCAGAGGGTGTTGAAGTCACCAAGAATGGTACAAGATGGAGGCGAGGGGGTGGCGGGCGGGAGAGAGTGAAGTGGTGCCGGAGTAACCCGTGAACGAGGCTCATGCGCTGGGTCCGGGGGCGGGGCAGGGGGCTGCGGCGTGATCTATGCGTGGCTGTAAAGAGGGTCAGCCGACAGCGCAGTCTGATAGCAGGCACCTCATGGCACGGGGGCCCTTGGAGGAAGGAAGAGAATTGGAATGAGAGGCAAAGAGAGAAGCAAGGAGTCTGTGATCCCCCATTAGATCTTGGAGTATGCACAGCATGAGAAGAAAAAGCCAAGCCCCACTTGCCAGGGCTGCAGGGGAATCTGGGTTGCCTGGGGTGGTGAACACAGAGACTAGCACCCAGATCCACCTCCAGGGACAGCCTCCAGCCGTTGCTTTCTCCAGGGCTGCAGAGAGCCGCTTCGCCCAAAAGCAGGAAAGGCACACTCAACATCTCCCTCTGTCCCATCCTGCTCCCACCCACCCCCCTTCACGGGAGCTGGTCTCCCTAGCAAATACCCTGCATGCCAGACTCCATTTCAGCATCTTGCAGCTTGCAGAGAACCCATCCTGGGATGCTTAGGTATTCAGTGAAGGCAAGGAGGTGAAGAAGATGTTTAGGGAAGAAGTTAAAGGCAAGGGGTATTTGTTGAAGAGAAAGTTTATTTCCACAGAGCACTGTGGCTTTGGGAGAAAGGGGAACAATGGGAGATTGGATCCAACAAGAGGATGAGGACCCAGGTGAGGATGACCTTGAGGACTTGACCTTCACTGGCAGTGAGGTAAACTGGGGTGGAGCTCCCAGGTTGTGGCTACGAGAGTACTCAGGCACATAGGTTTTTTTCTTTGTCCTTCAGGCCCTGTGTGTCTTAATATCCTCCTAACATTTGCTCCTGTCTCTTAGAGAGAGAGGATGAGAGAGGAGGTCTTCTCAGCAGGAGTCAGCACAAAGCTATCACTCAATATCTTAATATGATTCCTGTTGTTTTTATTATCGTTGTTGTTATTTAATTACCTTCTTTTGGCAAAAGAGCTTAGGTTTCTATTTATGAGAGTGATCTGAGTTTTCCTTTAAAAATGTTTGTTTTAAAAAATGTTCATAAAAACTACAAAAATTTGAAATCACTGAAGTTCAGGTACTATCTGACTGTCAGGCCCTTGCAGCCCTGACATTCTGTCTAACAAGCATCAAAGCTTCCACCCCAGCACCTAGGTGAGGAGGGACCCAGTGGGCGCTCAGGTTTGTTTGGTCGGCTTCTGTGCCTGTTGGCTTTCCTTCCCACCTCCCTCTCCCCACCCCCAAATTTCAACAAAATCATCTACTTCCTTCTGGATCTGGAGCCTCCAATATTGAGGGGCCAAAAGAGACACCTTCTAAAAATTCCTCAGCAGCCCAGATGCCATGAAAGTCCCTGTAGACTTCTTGCAGTGTCATGGAGTCATGGAAGAGCCAGAGACCTTGTGAGTATCATTCTTCCGGGCTCAGGAATCAGGAGGTTAATTTTCTCTAACACCCCTCTCCTTGGTGTCTTAAGTTCTTGGTTGACTTCCTCTCCTTCCCAAGTTCTTTCCTCCTTTGGAGGAGTCTAGATCTAGCTTTGTCTTCTCTCCTTGGAGAAATTTCTTTCTGTGCTGATAGACATTTGCACTGCAAGGACCTGTGAAACAAGCCATGATGGCAACACGGAGGGAGGTCGTCTTTGTGAGTCAACAGAGAAGTCACTCCTATCCCTGCTTTATCACACAGACACACACACACACACACACACACACACACACACACACACACTCTTTTTTCCTCTTCCATTTGTATTAGAGAAGAAGCTAAAGTCTTAATACACTGAAATCTTATAGGCGTATCATTCTTCTCATGGAAGACTCTGGCAACTTCCCACCTTAACAGTCAAATTTTTCTCCAGGTTCCAACTCAGGGCTGTCTATCACCTCTGAGGAGACTTGCTGTGGCCCAGATGATACCGATTCCTTCCAGGGACTCCAGGCTTTGGGGTCCTGTTGAAGGTCACCAGCACTCCATTCACAGCTTTTGTCAGCCGCTTCCCTCAATGAGTTGTTTCCTTCAAGCACAATGTGTTTTCTACAGACTGAGGATTTTCACATTAATTGGGATCTGTATTTCTTAGCCCACACTGGCCTGGAGTGAAAAATAAGATTCCAAACCACATTTCTTTGGCTCTGATTGTATCTGCCTTGTGGGATATCCAACCCCATCAGATCAGGGAGCTATGTAGGAGGAATTTGTGAGATCCAAGAACTTGTTCTCTTGGGCATCTTTTTGTACCAGCCACCTCCTTCCCTGCTGCATCTTACTGGTACTGTAGTGTCTGTTCCCACAGATGACCAAAGGGCAGCCATGTTGGCAACACCCTCCAAAGTGACCCATTGCTTGTATGTCCCCCCAGTGGTTGCTCTTTCCGGTGGAAATTGCTGGTACCAAAGCTTTGCACGATGAACACTGACAGTGTACACCAAGAGACTTAAAAAAAAATCCTTAGTACTGGCCTTCTCAATCAAACTTCTTGCCTTCCCTCAAGGTTACTCATGAGCCAAGAGTTAAAAAATCAGTTTTACAACTTTTTAGCATGTCTCCCAAGGGAGGTTTGGCATC
This sequence comes from Physeter macrocephalus, assembly GCF_002837175.3. Lineage (NCBI taxonomy): Eukaryota > Metazoa > Chordata > Mammalia > Artiodactyla > Physeteridae > Physeter > Physeter macrocephalus. The sequence goes on along the minus strand of NC_041230.1, from coordinate 25,046,878 downwards.
TATTTGGTGGTCTTTGACTTTAAGGGTTTCCATGACACAAAGAAACCTGATTTTTTTTTTTTTTTTTTTTTTTTTTGCGGTACGCGGGCCTCTCACTGCTGTGGCCTCTCCCGTTGCGGAGCACAGGCTCCGGAC
>NC_041230.1:25046331-25046708 GCF_002837175.3 Physeter macrocephalus | reverse complement strand
GCATCAGCAGGCGGACTCTCAACCACTGCGCCACCAGGGAAGCCCCAAGAAACCTGATTTAACATTCAGTGTATCTCATTTATTTATTTAAAAATATTTTATCTTATGTTGGGGTATAGTTGATTAAAAATGTTGCGTGGGCTTCCCTGGTGGCGCAGTGGTTGGGGGTCCGCCTGCCGATGCAGGGGACAGGGGTTCGTGCCCGGGTCTGGGAGGATTCCACATGCCGCGGAGCGGCTGGGCCCGTGAGCCATGGCTGCTGAGCCTGCGCGTCCAGAGACTGTGATCCGCAACGGGAGAGGCCACAGCAGTGGGAGGCCCGCGTACCACAAAAAAAAAAAAAAAAAAAAAAAAAAAAAAAAAAAAAAAAAAAATGT
>NC_041230.1:25044467-25046148 GCF_002837175.3 Physeter macrocephalus | reverse complement strand
GTTTCTATGTCTGTGAGTCTGTTTCTGTTTTGTAAATAAGTTCATTTGTATCATTATTTAAAGATTCTGCATATAAGCATCATCATATGATATTGGTCTTTCTCTGTCTGACTTACTTCACTTAGTATCATAACATTCAGTGTATGTCATCTAATTCTCATGACAACGTCAAGAAAAAGGTGCTGTATCAGCTCGGTGCTTTGTGACCACCTAGAAGGGTGGGATAGGGAGGGTGGGAGGGAGACTCAAGAGGGAGGAGATATGGGAATATATATATACGTATAGCTGATTCACTTTGTTATAAAGCAGAAACTAACACATCGTTGTAAAGCAATTATACTCCAATAAAGATGTTAAAAAAAAAAAAAAAGAAAGTGATGTGATTACTGCCATTACACAGATGAGAAAACTGAGGCTTAGGAAGAATGACTTACTCATGGTCATGGAATTGGTACGTTTGCAGTTCAAACCCAAGTTTTAACTCCAGGCCCGAGATATCATTCTGTGTCTTCTGCATTTTCTGTGACAGGCCTCAGTTCACTATTTACCCCCATAAGAACGCTTAGGATTCTCAGACCATTTGTCCTAGGTTTTGGTTCAGAAATGTGGTCACTGTACTAATACTCAGTGTTCATAATTCACAAAAGTTGTCATGTGCCTCTTCCAGAGGTCCCTGGCCTAGTGTTTTGTTTTTTTTTTTTTTTTTGCGGTACGCGGGCCTCTCACTGCTGTGTCTTTTTTCCTCTTCCATTTGTATTAGAGAAGAAGCTAAAGTCTTAATACACTGAAATCTTATAGGCGTATCATTCTTCTCATGGAAGACTCTGGCAACTTCCCACCTTAACAGTCAAATTTTTCTCCAGGTTCCAACTCAGGGCTGTCTATCACCTCTGAGGAGACTTGCTGTGGCCCAGATGATACCGATTCCTTCCAGGGACTCCAGGCTTTGGGGTCCTGTTGAAGGTCACCAGCACTCCATTCACAGCTTTTGTCAGCCGCTTCCCTCAATGAGTTGTTTCCTTCAAGCACAATGTGTTTTCTACAGACTGAGGATTTTCACATTAATTGGGATCTGTATTTCTTAGCCCACACTGGCCTGGAGTGAAAAATAAGATTCCAAACCACATTTCTTTGGCTCTGATTGTATCTGCCTTGTGGGATATCCAACCCCATCAGATCAGGGAGCTATGTAGGAGGAATTTGTGAGATCCAAGAACTTGTTCTCTTGGGCATCTTTTTGTACCAGCCACCTCCTTCCCTGCTGCATCTTACTGGTACTGTAGTGTCTGTTCCCACAGATGACCAAAGGGCAGCCATGTTGGCAACACCCTCCAAAGTGACCCATTGCTTGTATGTCCCCCCAGTGGTTGCTCTTTCCGGTGGAAATTGCTGGTACCAAAGCTTTGCACGATGAACACTGACAGTGTACACCAAGAGACTTAAAAAAAAATCCTTAGTACTGGCCTTCTCAATCAAACTTCTTGCCTTCCCTCAAGGTTACTCATGAGCCAAGAGTTAAAAAATCAGTTTTACAACTTTTTAGCATGTCTCCCAAGGGAGGTTTGGCATCTATTTGGTGGTCTTTGACTTTAAGGGTTTCCATGACACAAAGAAACCTGATTTTTTTTTTTTTTTTTTTTTTTTGCGGTACGCGGGCCTCTCACTGCTGTGGCCTCTCCCG
>NC_041230.1:24958697-25043948 GCF_002837175.3 Physeter macrocephalus | reverse complement strand
CTGTTTTTGTTTTTTGTTTTTTTTTGCGGTACGCGGGGCTCTCACTGCTGTGGCCTCTCCCGTTGCGGAGCACAGGCTCCGGACACGCAGGCTCAGCGGCCATGGCTCACGGGCCCAGCCGCTCCGCGGCATGTGGGATCCTCCCGGACCGGGGCACGAACCCGTGTGCCCTGCATCGACCGGCGGACTCTCAACCACTGCGCCACCAGGGAAGCCCCCTGGCCTAGTTTTGAGAACTTTCTTCCCCGATGAGAACTTTCCTATAATCAAGCTTGTAATTAGGAATGGAGAGTAATTTTCTAGCTGTTTTGTGTTCTATGTCTTATAGAAAAGTCCTGGTGTGGCACATCTATTTTTATAGCCAGATTCTAGAAAGAGGTGGTGTTAGCTTGATCTGAAATGCATGCAGTCTGTTTTCTGTCTAAACGTCAAAACTGTAACGTCTGACATTGAGTTCCAGAAAAAAATGTCTCTGATCCTTTGATTTGTAAAAAAAAAAGTACACTGCTTTGCGAATACAGCTTTGAGGCTGTCGGTGCTTGCCCATAAATTAATATGGTAAAATGTTTATACTTGCATTAGTCACTGGGGACCCTCTGCCCAAAAAGATGTCATTGCCTGGCTGTTTTAAATACATTCAGAACGTCTTACTTTTTAACTTGAGGATAATCAATTTTTCCTGTGTCAGGAAGGCAAAGTTAAATGCCTAAATTAACCCATGTCCCTGTCACCAATACCTACTTTTAGTGGAGATTACATTGTTAGGGGAAAAAACTGTACTGTTTGAGACTCACTTTAACCTGAAAAATGAGGAGATAGGCGTAGGTTGCTTTAACATTACTTCTCAAAAATATTCTTGCCACTTGCCTGGTGGAACGGGATTGGTAGTGGAAAGAAGGGGTTACCAAGGGGTTACCTCTGGGGAAGATTTAGCAGAGAAACTCATCCCATTCAGAGAGGTCTCCAGCCATCCAGGAGAGGATTTGGAAGAGAGGGAAAGCAGATTGGGAAAGGGGGTCACAGCCCAGCCTGTTTCCTTCAGGACTTCATTCCTAGGATGTGGACGGGTGGCCAGGAACCATCCTGCAGGAATGATCCAGGCTAAGCAGAAGGGAGTTCACACATACCAGGAGAAGATGAAAGCTGTGTTTTTCTAGAGCATGCCTGTGCTGTTGGCCCAGGTGGCATTATTCATTTAGTGCCGTTCCATACTTCGCAGGAAAAGCACAGCAGGCTGATAAAGCTTGAGTTTTTAAACATTCAGAAGGCTGTGATGCTATAAATAAGCTTCCTGTGTCAGAGATTAAATCAACCAAGATGCCTGCCATGCCAACTTTATTTCTGAAACAACGTGTTTTCAACAGAAATCAAAGTACTTGTTAATCCATTCCTTCTGACAGGCTAATATGAGCCTTGAAAACCACAGTGAGAGCTACCGAGAGGACAGTAAGTAGCAGAAACTGTGTCTGCGTGGCTTATCTGTTGGAGAAGACTACAGACATCCTTCGTTTCGGGAGTCTTTTGCCTAAACTTGTGGTGCTGCAGAATCAGGACTGGGCTAGGCTGTTTTCATCAAAGAAGACTTGGCTGCTGTGTTTTGGGTACACCAACCAATGCAGAGGCTGTGTCTTTGAGATGACTGATCACAGGGTAGCAAAGAGTTGGCCAGTCCAACCTTCATTACTTTCTTCTGGTAACAAGTCCCCTATTTTCTCTGGGATACCATTCTTCACCCACTCTTAATCCATGGGGTTCTGTGTGGGTGATTCCAGCCTCTAGCTCCAGAGGTGGGACTAGGGCTAACCAATCAGAGCTGTCCATCTCCTTGGCTGTGGTAATTCGTTCAGAGGCGGATCAGTGCCCAATTGGAGTAAATCTTGGAGCTTGGCTGGAACTGGTGGGAAAGAGGAGCTCTCTTTTTCAGTGGGGTTACTACCTTGGAGCTGCTGAGCTTCATTGGGGCCACCCGATCGCCTGAGATGGAAGCCAGCCCAGAAGAAAGTAGAGATAGGAGATGGAGAATGATTTCTGATGGCACTGTTTGAGCATTGTTTGAGCAGGACACAGTCCTGCTTGAAATGAGATGCACTTCTGGACTTTTTATGTCAACAACTTCTATTCTTGTTCTTCAAGAGTGAGTTGTATTTCCATCACTTGACCTTGAAATAGTCCTGATTAATTCAGTAGTGCAGCTGAGTAACTCAGCCAAACTGGTCAATTCAGTGACAAAATATATTTATGGATTTATCAACCTGTTGTTAGACTAGATTTATTCTAACTTAGTGAGATTGACTGGTCTGGCAGCCATGGCAGACTCAGCTCCGGTGAAAGAGGGTGGCCATAGAACCCCCAGCAAGAATAAAGGATGGTCCTGAGAAGCTAGTTATGGAGACTGGTGCTGGAACTGTGCCATCGTGGTGGGAGATTGTTTAGAACCCCTGCCTCTAGGAAGAAGTAGATTTCAACCAGGGATCCTTAGCCTTCTGGAGTAACTTTTAGGATGTGATAAGATTGTACTGTGTCTCTAGAAAGAATCACCTATGCTCTCTCCCACAAACTTTTCCAGGTAATTCTGGGTGGCTCTCAGAATCACAGAAGCCCAGTTACAGTCTCCTGAGGATTCTAGATCACACTTTAAGAACCTGGCAGATGATCTATCTTCTGTATTTTATAACATCTCTTGTGAGTGATACATATTTGTTCATTAAGATATTTGAGGACTTATCCCAGGCACTGTACTTAACATATAGTATTTATATAAATAAATTACAATGACGTGTGGGATAGATGCTACTATTATCCTAATTTTACAAATAACCTGAGATGCCAAAGAGTTATGTAGTTTGCTCAAGGTCACAAAGCTTCTAAGTGAGCAAAATGCAGTCTAGAAGAATCAAGTGGCCGCATTCTAAACCCCTTCACTGACTTCATAAATTACTCTACTAATGGGTTACAATGAATACCAGTCCATAATGGTTTGAATCTTTACATCTAGCTCAAATGCACCGTGATGCAGTGTGAGCCCATTGCTTCATGGAGGTGATTTGGGATTCCACTGCGTTCCAATCCCAAATTAGACAAGTGACTTGTAGTAAATTACTTAGTGTCTGAGGCAGATTCTTTATGTGGAGAGCGTGGATGGTGCATGTATATATATATATTTCCATTTTCCTTATTTTTAACAAATTTCAGAGAATTACAAAAGAGAAACATGCTTATAAAAACTCAACACGGCACAGATGTAGAAAACAAACTTATGGTTACCAGGGGGAAAGTCTGGGGAGAGATAAATTGGGAGATTGGGATTGACATATACACACTACTATATATAAAATAGGTAACTAATAAGAACCTACTGTATAGCACAGGGAACTCTACTCAATACTCTGTAATGACCTGTATGGGAAAAGAATCTAAAAAAGAGTGGGTATATGTATATGTATAACTGATTCACTCTGCTCTACAGCAGAAACTAACACAACCTTGTAAACGAACTATACTCCAATAAAAATTTTTTAAAAACCTGAACACAGAAATAGAAAGTAGTGAGTAGGTACAACATGAAAATTCTCCTCAGTGGCTCTCGCCTCTGCCATCTTCCTTGCCAGAGGTAATCAGTTTTAAAGTTGGGTATGTATTTTCTCAACCCTTTTCTATGGATTTACAGTTTTCCCTCAACACATATACAGAGTTTATTTTTAAACAACAAAAAAGTGTTATTTTAAATTCTGCTGCAGTGAATACCCTTGTCTATACATCTTTGCTCACAGGACTAGATATTTCTATAAAACAGATCCCTAGAAGTAGAGTTGCAGGGTCAAAAGTGCTTTTGTATTTTAAAGTAAATGCATGGGAGACCATTTTTGGAATTATTAAAAGGGATTCCAGTGAAATATCCTAGCATTTGCTAGGTTTAGATCTTTTCCCTCTGCTTAGGAACATTCGGGCGCAGGGACAATGTGCCTTCTCGGTTGCTCGGGCTGTCACACTCCCACTGGATCCTCCTTTATATTGAAGAGCTCATCTGAGTCCTGTCTTCCCTTGAGCGGCCCAGGGCTTATGTGTATGGTGGCAGATTTGGAGCCAGCTTCCTAAGCTGTGCGCATCTCCCCTCTGAACACATGCCGCCCACCTGCAGACTCAGCTGGAGTTTGGGAGCTGCTACCCAACCAGGCAGTGACTGGTGGTACCCTCAGTGATGCCCACAGCCAAATTCTGAAACATCCTGCAGCCACTGTCTGCTAAGTGCAAGGGGGATCCTTAAGAAGCTTCTTAAGACACTGATGCTGGTGGCTTACAGCCTTTGATAAAACCTCATTAATTGGGTCATTCCTTTAATAAATATTTTTTGAGTATCTACGATGAGCCAAGCACTGTGACAGGAGTAAGGGATACAGTAGGTCTCCAAAAACACATATGGCCCCCTACTCGTGATGACTCTAACAATATTACAGAGTAATACCATCTTGTCCTCACAATTTTGGACTTCTGTCTTGGAAACACCTTGAATGAAAGTTGCTTTTGAAAGGTGTTTCAGAAACCAGAACTAATCAAGCCAAGGTGGAGTGAAGATAAACTTTTCTTGAAAAAAGCAAATAACATTCTACACCGTGATGGCAAGTCAGCAGGGTATTGGAAGAGAGAACTAATTCCAATGATGTTAATCACTTTGCCTCCATCTCCCCCTTCCTCCCTCCTAGTGAGTCGTTTCGTCCACCCCTGCTGAGGGGACCACTTGGACCACTTTACTCTTGGCACAGCTGATTGGACCAGGATTGAACACATGGCTCAAGCTCAGCCAGTCGTATTCTCTCTTAGGGGGTTGGAATTGTAGCATCAGGGCTCAGGTCAAGCTTTTTGGGGGCAGCTTAATTGGGAAGAATTTAAAAGGTGGAACCATGCCCTGGCCCATGTGCAAATGGAACAGAGAAGGTGATGTTGCAGAGAAAAAAGAGAATGAAGCAGGTTGGAGGAAAGAAACAGAGATGAGAACAGTGAAGTCCCAGAAAGAAACAGAGAGCTGGGGAATGTAGCTCCCGTTTGGTGAGAACTCTCTCCTGAGGTCAAGAACACTTCCTGTTCTTGGATTCCCTTCTCCGAATCATTCCAATAAATCCCTGTTTTATCCTGAGATAACCTGATGGTTCCTCTTTCTAATGACCACTTTGGCTAAGACAATATTTACTCCCTCCTTTGTACTGTTGAGATAAAGCATGATACAGAAGCTTCTTTTTGTTCTGTTCCTGAAGGCCAAACAGTTATGTTCTTGGGAGGTATATTCCTTTTGACTCTATCTGCCATTTCTCTGATGCCCTGATTATTTTGGAAACATGCTGAACTCCATCCTCAGAGACTCCCCAAGGAAGGCTCAGCTTGGAGGATTCATGAATCCATTTGTTCATCAATTAGGGAGCCCTGAAGCAGACGTTCTGTGGGTGGGATGCTTTGCACTGCTCTCTGCTGGGGGAGATGGGAGACACCACATAACCCCCCCACCCACTGGAGAAGCTTCCCCAGAAATATGGCCCCTCCTTGGAGGCCAATGAAGACACAACTGGGACATGCCGGTTGAAACCAGAATTATAACTTTAATCCAAGCCTAGAAGCTCAAAATCAGTGAGAAAGTGAGGAAACTCCCAGAGTTTCTGATCACTGGGTAGTAGTGAAGAGTGAGGGACAACGGATCTGTCCAGAAAAAATACCACCTGTCAAAGACCAGGAAAACCCAGAGTGATGAAAGCAAATTCATATTCTTGCTTCAATTATACACATAAGCATACACAAACACACGTTAAAAAATTGTTGGATCGGACTTCCCTGGTGTCACACTGGTAAAGAATCTGCCCGCCAATGCAGGGGACACGGGTTCAATCCCTGGTCCAGGAAGATCCCACGTGCCACAGAGCAACTAAGCCCACAACTACTGAGCCTGTGCTCTAGAGCCTGTGAGCCACAACTACTGAGCCCACATGCCTCAACTACTGAAGCCCACACACCTAGAGCCCGTGCTTCACAGCAACAGAAGCCCCGGCTCGCCACAACTAGAGAAAGCCCGCGCACAGCAATGAAGACCCAACGCAGCCAAAAAATTTTAAAAAATTTAAAAAAAAGCCACAATTATAAAAAAAAAAATTGTTGGATCACTGTTGTGTGAAGCACACGCACATCCGTTATGGGAAAACCGGATGAACCTGAATGAAGGTGAGTGGCTTTCCTCGCTGGGTGAGGTAACAGTTCAGTTCAGCATCCCCAGGAGAATCTCTCCTAAGACGAATCTCTCCTTTTCCGAGAAGCTTTGAAAGAAATGGAACTTAATAATCTCGATAGAGGAATTTGTCGTGAAAGACGCATTAAAGGTCGGTGAGTCACCTCTCTTCTCCCTGGCCCCCACTGCCTTGTTCCCCAGGACCTGTCTATTGCCATTCATGCCAGGTGACAAAAACCCTGTCCACATCCCATGAGGATCTAGCACAGGTGCCTGTGCCCCCCTGAGTTCCCATCACCTCTAGGTGTCCTTTGTGGGTTTTCTCACTCACACTGGCGTTTTGCATACAGTGCTGAGCAGCAGGAAATGCAAACTGGCATTAGGCGCAAAGCTGGTTTCTTTCATTGTCTTGCCTCCCGTACCCCACCCCCTTCCTTTATTTATTTTTTATTATTATTTTTTGACATCTTTATTGGAGTATAATTGCTTTACAATGGTGTGTTAGTTTCTGCTTTACAACAAAGTGAATCAGTTATACATATACATATGTCCCCATATCTCCTCCCTCTTGCGTCTCCCTCCCTCCCACCCTCCCTATCCCACCCCCTAGGTGGTCACAAAGCACCGAGCTGATCTCCCTGTGCTATTGCGGCTGCTTCCCACTAGCTATTTTACATTTGATAGTGTATATATGTCCATGCCATTCTCTCACTTCGTCACAGCTTACCCTTTCTAGGTCCACCGCCTTCCTTTAGATAGCCGCTTTCAGCTGTGTATAAATTAAGCACATTCTTGTGCTTTTGCAGGTCACATCTGGGATATTCTGGACATCTCTGGTATAAACTCTGAATTTATGAAACCAGTAATTTGCTGCTCCCAGCTTATAATGCCTGACATTGTCACTGTTTACTTAGAGTTTTGGTATCTGATGTTCTTAATGTTAAGGTCAATTCTATTGATACTGGACTCTGTGCCCTCATTTCTTTCCCTGTTGCCTTTTTTCAAGGCACACACAGAGAGGGTAACTAATCTTAATATCTTGTGTTCACAATTCTATTTAGCATGAAATCAGTAACTGACATATTAATTATAATAATCTGTTAAATATACTTTACCTACATGTTAATTATGGGAGACCATTCTCATTTATTTCTCTGGGTAGCCTATTAATTCAACCCAGATGGTACAGCTTTGTGAGACGGTAACACTGAGCATTTGCAGAATAAATCATGTTGCCAAGATACAGCAGCAAAAACGTTATCATATCTGAATAAGCTTTAGTATGATATAACCAAGAAAGAAAACTTACCTATTACTCACAGGCTGGAGCTTACTTAAAAACAGGATCAGTATACCTAATGTTTTTTTAAAAATTGGGGGAAACATATGACGTTTTTCTCCAAAAGGGTAGAATCTTTATTTAAGCCCAGTGCCCCATGAATAATTCCAAAAGGGAGAAATGGAATCCTCACACGCGGTGTTCATCATAACTTGGGGGAAGTGGGGGGAAAGGCTTTTACTGGACATTCTGATGCCAAGGCTGACTTCATCTGGGGAAGTGCTGCAATGCCTCTTCCCCCTTTTCCCATTTCTTTGCCTCCCTTTAATTTCTTCCTGGATATGAATAGGCAGAGCTCTGGTCTCTCTCTTTGGGGCTCTCTAGTTTGGGCGAGATTTATATTTGTGTGGCTGATTCATCTCTGAATGGGATCATTTCAGTGAGGAAGCTTGGAATCGGTCAATGGAATGCCATTATCATCTTTCTGTGGAAGATCTAGCTCCACTGGCCAGAGATTCTTTTAGTTCAGCAATGTGGTTCAACTATTTAATCTGTACTCACTCATTATTTATTTCCAAGAAGAACTCTTAGTTCTTGGGAGCCAGTGGAAAACAAGACTCACGTGGGTTCTCCCTTCACAAAACTTATAATGTGGGGGGAAGGGAATTAAACAGACATTATACTATGCGATTAGGGTCATGCTACAGAGACTGTGGCTGTCAGATTGCATAGCAAAGGCCCCCAACTCAGACGTGGGGGAGACTCAGAGAAGGCTCCCTAGAGTAGCAATTTCATCACTTGCCTCTGAAGAGTGAGCTGGTGGTCGTCAAGTGGAAGACTAAAGAGTGATCCAGGTGGACAGGAACAAGTATCTATAGAGAGTGCATCCCGTAACTCATGGAACTGAAGGAAGCTGGTGCAAGTGGAATGTAAATTTATGGGGTAAAGAGGGGGTTGTGGAGACTTCCAAGAGAGGTGACTAGATAGGTATGCAGGGGTCAGATGATGAGGGTCTCTGTACCATATGAAAAAGTTCAGCCTTCATCCTGAGGACAGCGAGACCCATCAAAAAGTTTGAGCATGAGGTGACAGGGTCAGAGTAACATTTTAGGATTTCATTTTGGAATTTGAAATTTCATTTTCATTCACCAAGGAGAGCAGTTAGTAGCAGGAACTTTTGTTAAAGCAAGAAACAGTGTTCCCTGGACCAGAAGAGAGACAGGGCTTTTTTTTTTTTCACCTTCTTATCCCTTTCAGCCCGGCCTAAGTCCTTTCATTTTCTCGAAGGCTTTTCTGACATCTCCAGCTTTCACCAAGCTCTCCTTTCTTTAAGCTTTAATAGTAATGTTTTTCCAGTTGTTTCATATTTGAAAACAAACATAGGCTTTGCTTCTTCACTCCCATGAACACAGGTACAGGTGTATCCATCTCTGCTGCCATGATAGAGGATGCCTTCTAACTTCTCTTTGCCCCTGTCTTTCCTCCACCAACATGTGACTCCTAGTAACTCCTACATTAGACTAACTCATAGCTCATGATGCAATTGGCTACTTTGGCTCCATATTTATTATGATAAATATATTTTGTGATTGCTCCTTGATCACTCAATGTAAAAACAGCTATCCCCTCATTCTCTCTCAGTCCCCTGCACCTCTCCTTCATAACATTGGCCAGAACGTGCAGCTGGAGGTTAATTTGATTTGCTTGCTTATTTGGGCTTTTTTCTGCCTCTCCCACTAGACTTTAAATCCCATCAGGATGGAGACCATGTCTGTTTTTCCTCATCGTATTCTGAGCATGTAGCTCAATGCCTGCTACAGAGTAGTTGTGCAACAGATAAACACTTCTTGAAGGACTGTATTATTTTTCTAAAATTGAAGGCTCTAGGGACTTCCTTGGTGGCACAGTGGTTAAGAATCTGCCTGCCCATCCAAAGGCATGTACAGTATCTTTATATTTAATATCATAAATAAATACTGTACCTATTCTTTTTTTTTTTGCGGTACGCGGGCCTCTCACTGCTGTGGCCTCTCCCGTTGCGGAGCACAGGCTCCAGACGCGCAGGCTCAGCGGCCATGGCACACGGACCCCGCCGCTCCGCGGCACGTGGGATCCTATTTCCTCCTTACCATCATTTCTTACTATGAAGGAGGGTAAAGTCAATTTCCATGGAATTACTAACAATAGAATAAAGTTTAGGCAATCATCAAGAACTGACTTGAATGGAAAAAACAAAACTAAACTAATTGAAGAAATTTTAATAACCTTTGAAAATATTTTCTGAAGTACAATGTCTTCATCTGGCAGCTGATAATAACATTACAGCCTAACCGATGTTATCCTCATTAATCAAAATAATATTTATTAAACTTCTATAACTTACTGAGCTGTGGTAGTAACCATCAGTATGAGCAAGATATAAATTCTGATGTCTTTCTGTTGTCAACCTTACCAAAAAAGTCATGAATAAAATGAGAATATGAGAAAAAAAAAAAAAGAATCCGCCTGCCAGTGCAGGGGACACGGGTTCGATCCCTGGTCTGGGAAGATCCCGCATGCCGTGGAGCAGCTAGGCCCGTGCGCCACTACTACTGAGCCCTCGTGCCACAACTACTGAAGCCCACGCGCCTAGAGCCCGTGCTCCGCAACAAGAGAAGCCACCACAATGAGAAGCCCGCGCCCCACAATGAAGAGTAGCCCCCGCTCACCGCAACTGGAGAAAGCCCGCACACAGCAATGAAGACCCAATGCAGCCAAAAATAAATAAATAAAATAAATAAATTTAAAATTGAAGGCTCTTTAACTCTTGGACGGTGCGCTTGGGTCTCAGGACATGTTTCAGATGCATGCTCTTAAGTTTAGAGGCAGAGATGAAATGGGGGAGGCAGAAGTGGGAACTACAAGCCAGAAAACATGGCAGTGACCAGAAAACAACCTTCTGTAGCAATGATTAGAATTTACGTAGATGACTTGGGCACAGAACGAACTTGTCAACACACAGAAGAGAGATTGACCTGAAGGGTTGGGACTGCAAAGTAGGCGAGAAATTTGGAGCATCCAAATAACAGCCCTAACCAGCAGATACATTTCAGAAGGACATGATGATTTTAGAGTTGGCTTTGAGTTTTCCATCTTGCCCTCTTTCGTTTTCTAAGAAACAACCAACCTTCCTTCGGTTCTTCCTTCCCACCTACCTACCTTCTTTGGTTTGTGCATTCACCCAACAAATGTTTCCTGAGTGCATGAAACATCCTAGGTTCTGAATTGTGCTAGAAAATGACTGTTAGGAAAGTGGGCGAGTAAGCCTTAGCATTCTGAGAGTAAAGTACACCTCTGCACTGAGGGCCGGGGAGAGGCCTCAGCAGAAAGGTTTCCAACTGAAAGACTGTGTTTATCCAGGTTTGACCCCCCTCCCCCAACCCTCGCTGCTGGCTTCTCTTTCAAAAAAGATACTGAGAAAGGATTGGGGGCTGACACATCAGCTGAACCCTCTGAAATCACAGCTGAGCCCCTCTCGCTGGATTGAACATCAACCAGAATTCCACATCCACGACATGGTTAAGAGGAACTTCTAGCTGGGGAATATAAAATTGTAAATGGCACAGATAACGTCAGTGTGAGTTACTGTTTTCAGAATGACACAGATGTTAGGATAAGGGAGCATAAATGGAAATTAAAGAGAAACAAATTCAGAACAGATGTCAGGAAGCATTTTTTTTTCATGCGGAGAATCACAAATGTGTGGAATGGCCTACCAGGCTCGATTGTTAAGGCAAAGACACAGGGGACATTCGAGAACTGATCAGATGGCATCACAGGGGAATTAAGCAGTAAAAGAGGAAATGAGCATGCATACGGCGACTGGCTTTCAGCTAATCCTCAACGCTGCCCATGCTCTTATGTTCCTGGCGCTTACACATTTACCTTGGGTAAACATACAGAATTTCTCTGCTTTTAGTTTTCACAGATTGCACCCATCTCAAAATAGTGATTTTCACATCATAGAGATGACATTGGCAGAGAGTGGGGAAGAGAGAGAGAGAGCTCCTTTCCTACAGTTATGTTTTGGAGGGAGGGTGTATTTGTTGTGAATGGTGTACAGAAAATGAGTGTTTTAAAATGTATGTATCTACCTAACACCAAAGAGCAGGGGATGATCATAAACCAGCCACTGTCTCATGGAGCTGGGGTTCTAATTTTCCCTAAGCAAGTACATGACCACCAAGGGGTCCACTGGAAAGGACCCTCCAAGGCTTTCTCTGCTTCTGTCCCCCCAGCTAATGGCCTCATGGTGTCCAACTCCTTTTTTTTATTGAAGTAAAGTTGATATACAATGTTGTGTTAGTTTCACCCAAGTCCTTTAAAAAATATTATATTTGGGAGAAGAGGAAGTTAAGCATTTGACAGCTACTTACTGTACAGAATTTGAACCAAGGATGGGGCGACAGAAAATCTGTAGCTCTGTGACCACTTGCCTTTCTTTCATTGTGCGTTCAGAGAAGCCCTAGAGAGATTGTAACCAGGTGCCCCTTTAAAGGGGTTTCACTTGGGGGATATAGCTTATGATAATAGGGAAGGAGAAAGGGGATAGCAATGATTCTGTGCCCCAAGGGAAGGTAGTTGAGGATAAAAAGTAGAATAAAACCGCATTAATCTGGACCCTGCTAATTTAGAATGTATGAATAATTCAGACCCTCTGGCTGGGCTGAAGTTTACCTTTGTACTAGATACGGAAAAAAGGGTTTGCTAAGCAAATTAATAGTGTAAACAAAATTGAGGGTAGGGAATATATAACCTATTTAAGAGAACAAATTGTTTTCACATACTTAGTAGAACCACCTGCATAGGAACAATGAATAGGTCAATTATAAGTAATCCTGGTCTATTCATTAATCTTGATCTGCTGGATACCCATACTCTGCAAAATTTTGTCAGCATTAGAGGGATGAAACTGAACAAGCGGGGAGTCCTGATAAGTTCATATTTAAGGCATTTGGTTGATTTACGTTGCCTTTCCTTTCATAATGTATTTCATTTTGTAAGACTTTGAAGACCTCTTGACCAACCTTTCTTGAATTCTGTCTCTACCTTTTATCTTTAAGCCTTAGATTTGGGATGATAGAAAGATTAATTTGTAGAACACAGTCCTGAGTAGTGCTGGCACCAGGGCAAGTAAGGGAAGCTTGTTTTGTGGCTTCATGGCTGCTTAGGAAGAATGGGGGCCTGCAGGTTGCAAAGCCTGGGTTTTCATCTGGTCTCTGCTAATAAATACCCACTGGACTTGGGCAATCCCTTTATTTTCTGTGGGTCTCAGTTTCCATATGTATAAAATGGGATAAGGTTAAGGATATCTAAAGACTCTTGCAACACAACAATTCCATTCTCACCATTTATCTTCTCTGAGAAAACTTCTCATCAGTAAAAAAAAATAATAATCATTCTCATGTTGTTTTGATAATCAAATGATATAGTAAATGAAGTTCAGAGTATAATATAAGCAATGAATAAGAAAAGAGTAAGTCACTCAGGAGAAATTGTTATAGTGTCTCTGCTGTTGTCACATCCTAAGAATGAAGTCCTTCACCCTCTCCTTGGAACATCCTGACTTCCTTCTCTCCTTCCTCATCCATGGACTTAATAACATTTTCCCACCACGTAATATTGGCACTTTCATAACCCTGCCCCACCCCCGCAAGCCTGTTCAGCCCCCAGGGCGCCGCATCAAATGCAAAGGGCGGAAGCATCCTCTTGTACGGCGGACCAATGAGCAGGGAATTGGAACAATGGAGGAAGGAGGAGACGGCTTTCCCTCAACCAAAGATCTCGTTGCCACTCTCGCAGCCACGCTCAAACACTCTCAAGAGTTGTGCCGATTTTAATTCTAAAGCTGGAGGTGGACACAGAGAGGCAACTGGTGTAAGTTTGACGTTAGACTTCAGTCCATATCACTTTCTGGTCCCACCAGTCACTAGCTCAAAAAGCAAATGAATCAATGAAATGTGGATGTTATGTACCATTTCCATTTAAGTGATTCTCAAATAGTGCTTGATCAATGAACGTTTAAAGCCTTTGCCACCTAAACAAATCATCACCTCGTCCTTTTCCGATGTAGACTCGGAGACCAAAGCCATGTAGGGCTTCCCTCTCTGTGGCTGGCTGAAGACCCTTATCTCCTTAAACGTGGCTTTGACACATAAAACTCAGCAGCAAAGTAGCTTCAGAGATTTGCTAAAATCATATCTAAATCTCACTGGTGTGTACCGTGTACAGATTAAGGGCTTTCTCTAGAATATGAGAGAAGGCTGGGAGAAAATGTCGTGGGTGCCATGAGTAGCTTTTTGGGGTAAGGGGTTTTGATCAGAGCCTATATAGTCCTACAACATCTTAGCCTACAACCGCAATGCAGGGACTGTTTGAGTGACTTTTATTTAAATTAACTCATCAGGTTTGGAAAGGCAGCTTCTATGGAATCACAGACTGGGTAAAAGAAAGTTTGGGTGAGGTCAGTTGACATCCTTGAAAACAAGTCCAAATGGATATCATGTCCTGTGGCATTGCTGTTGTCGCATTTGTTGTGTTTCTAACATTTGTCTGCGAGCCTTATTTTATTTCTCCTTTTAATTGACTGTTTGCCATGAGCTCCATCCTGTGACGAGTGCTATAAGCTTTGCAGAACAATACTTATTCCACCCACCTTCCCAGGAGTGTACACTCTTGATGAGGTGCAGGCATAGAGTCCAAAGGTTGCAAAATGGTAGATGTGGCCAGCAGATGTAATTTGTTTGGCATCTAGTGTCTTAGCATAAATAACTAAGCATATCAAATAAGAACTAAAATTTGATTTTGTTGCCAACATTTAGAAATTGGGATGTTTCACCTGAAAACTGAGAGTTCAGGCTTCTCTTAGAGAATATCAGAGGACTTAGAAACACAGATGCCACACTCTGCCATGGCAACAACCAGCTGGACCTGAGTGGTGGCTACTTCCTTTTATCGAGAAATGTACTCCCCAGTTCATCACAATTCCCATCACTCTTAATCCAGCCTTACTTGCCTTGCTTCAGTAGGCATTTGTCTTTACAGCCCTTGGAATAGTAACCTAAGACAAACACACAAACAAAAATGCAAGCCAGAATATGATTCCATGACCAAATGAATGGTACAGATGAAGACTGGGTGGAATGACGAGATGATTAAAGGCTATGTAACCTGGTTACCTGGAAATCCTGGTTTGTCATGATTGGTTTGGAAGATGTATTGCAAAATGACTAATAACTATGAACCAAAATTTTCGAATGGCTTGAAAAAATAAGGGAGAGAAGAATCAGTGCTATGCCTGTAATAATGTTGCTCTCTGTGGCTTGCATTCATGTCTACTTTTGTAAGACTGGAGGAGTAGCATTGCAGCTATGGCTAATTCAGTCATAATGCCCATGGGAAATGTGTCATCACCTGCGTCACTGCCATCATGCAATGTTAGAAGAAGAGGCTGAGGCCTTTGGATTTATAAATATCTGTGTGGCCTGGAAGACTGACCCAAGTGTAGCTACTGGATGGACACCTACATTGTTTTCTAATGGCTGATGTGATCCCAAGATCAAGCTGTGAGTAAGAAACAAGTACAAGACAGTCAGCAAGGTGACATATGGCCAGAAGGACAAGTCAGAGGAGGACTGAGAAAGAATTGTTATATTTGGCAGTTAAGATGACCATCAAGGTAAATATTGGTTTTTGTTATGCTTTTTGTCTGCACATCTTTTCTTCTGGAAACAACAGAATGTCTTTTCCCACTTAATTCACGTGGTTCAGGTAGGCTGACTCTACACTGTGGTCCGAGGGGTGGACACATAATTCAGACCTGACATAGGAGAATTTTCATGTCCCCTTGCCTGATTATTTCAGGTATGGGCATGTGACCCAAGCTGGGGCATTCAGTGCCAGCCTTGGGAATTTTGCTGTCCCTACTGGGAAAGACGTATTCTTTCTGCAGGGGTTATGCAGCTGGTGGGATAGCAGCAGGCAGCTGCGGGAGGCCATTCTTAGAGTCATGTTAAGAGGCTCTGCCCAAGGCTAAAGCCAATGGATGAAAGAGAGAGATGGAGTCCTGTTGGCACTCCTTGCTCAGCCATGCCTACCCCACACAGCTGCAGTGCCTGGTCTCTCCTTTGGCAGAGCTCTGTCTCTGACAAATCAAGAAAATGTTTACTGTTCTGTCCAGCTGTTGCACTTTGAAACTCAAGCCTCAGTTTCCCTCTGCTGTACTAACTCCTTGGCTTCTCTAACCTGGAGAAGACCTTCCAACCCCTTTTACTCGCAAGATGTGTCTCCTCCTCTTTCTTTCTCTTATGGCTGTGAGGGAAGGAATAATAGGGTCACGCTTAATAGGCAAACACTGCCCCTCCAGCAGAGACTGCAATCACTAGTCAGGAAGCCCTTTCTAGCACTTCAGAAGCCCACCGTCCTTTTTTGCTACAACAAATGGAAGGAGCAGTGGGAAGAGAGAGGGTTCTGGAGCCAGAGTGGGCAGAATCAGAATACCCTTTCTTTTTCTTTCTTTTTTAAAGAAAATATTTATTTAGTTAGTTAGTTAGTTATTTAGGCTGCATCAGGTCTTAGTTGTGGCATGCGGGCTCTTCATTGCGGCAGGTGGGCTTCTCTCTTGTTGTGGCACTCAGGTTCCAGAGCGCGCGGGCTCAGTAGTTGCGGTGTGTGGGCTTAGTTGCCCCGCGGCATGTGGGATCTTAGTTCCCCAACCAGGGATCGAACTGGCGTCCCCTGCATTGCAAGACAAATTCTTAAGCACTGGATGGCCAGGGAAGTCCCAGAATATCCTTTCTGACACTTATACCACTTTGTTCCTAGGCGAGTGACTGAACTTCCCTGAATCTCAGTTTCTAAACCTGTAATGCGGGAATAATGTAACTACTTCATAGGGTTGTTATAAGGATTAAAGGATTAAATGAGATAACGCGCGTAAAGTCCCCAGCACACAACTGGGGCTTGTGATGATTATTTATTGGATGAGGTACTGAGAAGCAGCACAGCATTGTGGTTAATAGCACAGTTTCTGGAATCAGAGCATCTGGGTTCTCATTCCACCTTCACCTCTTATACAGCATCTTGATGACTCAGTTTCCTCATGTACAGCTGGGACTAATGACAATAATATAGTTTTTACTTTGTAAAGTTATTACATAAAATAAATGATTTAATGGATTCAAAGCACCTAGTGTCAGGTACAGCAAGCAGGCAACAGTCTCCAATTAATTATAAGTATAGCTCTCGTATTTAGTAACGTATCTAATGTCTTTAAAAATATGAAGCACTTAAAAATATCCCTCTTTTCTATACAACAAAATTATTTTCAGTAATAATTATGTAATAATTAATTAATGATGTTACAATAACTGCTATATTTTGATCTTTCCTTTAGTTTTGGAACAAACAATAAGCAATTTAAAAAGAATAAATTTCAGTTTTAAAGATAGCATTTCAATTCAGTAAAATATTTCACATATGAACTAAAAGTTACTTTTACCAAAGAAAAAAAATTACACCTAGCTATTTGTACTGTGTCACTATTTTAAACATAAATAAAACATTTCTATTTGTCACATAGAATGACAGAACTGAAGTAACTCAAATTCCTCATCTTTATATTCACTATCATTGCTTATTTTGAATCTACTAGATAAGTACAGGAATATGTCACACGCCAGGTGTTAGAGACACACACATTATGTTGGAAGCAAGCCCAAACGGTTCTGAACCTTCGCAGAATTATTCTCTTGAGACAGACCCTGGGGCTGAGTCCTGGTGCAATGGGGGACCACTGCATACCTGGGAGTTGTCTGAATTATCTCGCGTGTAGGATGAAATATTTATTAAGGCATAAGTAATAAAATGTGCTAATTTGAAGCTTATATATATTGTCAAAACTCAACAGATAAAGCAGCAATTATTTAGAATTTAGACTAAAAAAGATATTTCACTATGAAACATGGATAAAATAAGTTGAAGAAGACATAAATAAATGGAAAGATATTTTGTGTTCATGGATTAGAAGAATTAATATTGTTAAAATGTCTATACTACCCAAAGTGAGCTTCAGGTTCAATGCAATCCCTATGAAAATTAAAAAGGCATTTTTCACAGATATTAAAAAAACAGTCCTAAAATTCTTGTGGAATTACAAAACACTCCAAATAGCCAAAGCAATCTTGAGCAAAAATAGCAAAACTGGAGGCATCAGATTACCTGATTTTAAATTATACCTCAAAGCCATAGCAGTCAAAAGAGCATGGCACTGGCATAAAAATAGACACATAGGCCAATGGAACAAAAAGACAGTCCAGAAATAAATCCACACATTTAGCCAAGGACACACAATGGAGAGAGAACAATCTCTTCAATAGTGTTGAGAAAACTGGTTATCCACTTGCAGACAAATGAAACTGGCCCCTTACATTACTCCTCATAAAAAGTGAACTCAATATGGATGAAACACTTAAATGTAAGACCTGAAACTGTAAAACTACTAGAAGAAAACATAGGGGAAAATCTTCTTGACATGATTTTTTTTTTAGATATGACCCCAAAAGCACAGGCAACAAAACCAAAAAATAGGCAAGTGGGATTGCAACAAACTAAAAAGCTTCTGCACAGCAAAGGGAACAATCAACAGAGTGCAAGGCAACCATGTATCTATCTGATCAGGGGTTAATCTCCAAAATATATAAGGCACCCATACAACCCATTAACAAAAATTACAACCCCAGACAGTTTAATCACCAGTCTCTGAAGCTAGTTCTCATATTCTCTTTTATTTAATTCTTCTCTCAAACAAGGCAGAAACACCTTTCCTTAGGAGTCTGTGAAGGAGACTTATGTTTTACCTTATCCTCATTTCATTAGTGTCCCTGTGAACACTTGTTTATGTTTTTTTCCTTTTTTAGGAAACAGTCAGTCAGTCTCCAGCAAATGAACACAGCAAAGGGAACAATCAACAGAGTGAAGAGACAACCTATGAAATGGGAGAAAATATTTGTAAACCATACATCTGATAAGGAGTTAATATCCAAAATATATAAGAAACTCAAACAACTATGTAGCAAGGAAACAAATAACATGATTAAAAATGGGCAAAGGATATGAATAAAGATTTCTCAAGAGAAGACATAACAAATGGCCAAAAAATATATGAAAAGATGCTCAACAATACTAATCATCAGGGAAATGCAATTCGAAACCACAATAAGATATTACCTCATGCCTGTTAGAATAGCTATTATCAAAAAGACAAAAGATAACAAGTATTGCTGAGGATGTGGAGAAAAGGGAACCTGGGTACACTGTGGGTGGAAATGTACATTGCTGTAGCCACTATGAAAACAATATGGAGGTTTCCTAAAAAACTTAAAAATAGAACTACCATGTGGTCCAGAAATCCCACTTCTGGCTATATATCCAAAGGAAATAAAAACAGGATATTGAAGAGATATCTGCATTCCTATGTTCATTGCAGCATTATTCACAATAACCAAGAGATGGAAACAGCCTAAATGTCCATCAGTGGATGAATGGATAAAGAATATGTGGTATAGATATACAACGAAGCATCAGCCTTAAAAAAGAAGGGAAATCTACCATGTCTGACAACATGGATGAACCTGGATGACATTATGTTAAGTGAAATAAGCCAGGAATAGAAAGTCAAATACTGCATGATCTCACGTATACGTGGAATCTAAAAAAGTTGAACTCACAGAAACAGGGAGTAGAATGGTGGTTACCAGGGGCTGAGGGTAGGGTGGGGTGGGGAAGAGTGGGATGGGGAGATATTTGTCAAAGGGTACAAGGTCACAGTTACACAGGATGAATAAGTCTAGAGATCTAATGTACCCCATGATGGCTACAGTTAACAGTACTGTACTGAATACCAGAAATATTCAGATTTCACGAACTCTCATCACAAAAAATTTGGTAACTGTGTAAGGAGATGCTATGCTAATTAGCTTGACTATAGTAATCATTTCACTGTATATATGTATATCAAATCATCATGTTGTGTACCTTAAATATATACAATTTTTCTTTAAAAAAAAGGAATGAAGTACTGATTCACGCTACAATATGAATGAACCTTGAAAACATTACGCTAAGTCAAAGAAGCCATATATTTTATGATTTTGTTGAGATGAAATGTCCAGAATTGGCATATCTATAGGAACAAAAGCAGATTAGTAGTTGCCTCGGGTTAGAGGAACTGGGAGGGTCATAGATAAAGAGTACAGGGGTCTTTTTAGGGGTTGATGAAAATGTTCTAAAATTTATTGTAGTAATAGTTTCACAGCTCTTTGAATATACTAAAAGTCATTGAATTGTGCACTTTAAGTGGCTGAATTGCATGGTATGTGAATTATATCTCAATAAAGCTGTTACTAAAACAAAAAAGGGAAAGAAAAGATTTTCAGAGAGGGGCATTTATCACTGACATTGTTAGAATTGCTGGTGCATGGTGATATTTTCCAATAAAGAAGTTTTAGTCACTTTTATTATTATTTTAAAAATCTCTGCAATGAAACTTGTATCTCCCTAGTGCCTGGCATGTAATAGGTTCACAACAAATATTTATTGACTTTATTAATAAAAGATGAAAGTACCTTGATCAGGGAAATGCCTGCCTGTAGAGCTGGCACCTAACCTAATCTAAGAGGGTAAAGAAAGCTTCTCCAGTGAGGGACATTTAAGATGAGCTTTGAGTGATATATAAGAGTTTGTTATGCAAAAAGAGTGAGGAAAAGTGCTTTGACAGAAGGAACAACATGTTCAAAGTCCTGGAGGTAAAAGAGAGAGGATTACAATTTGGCCGGAAAAATCAGGGTGTGGAGGGGGAAGGATGAAGAGAAAAGAAGGGAGGGAAGGAAGGGGAGAGAGGGAGAGCTGGAGAAGGAAAGAAGGAAGGAAGGAGGAGGATGGGGACGAGGAGGAGGAGGAAAAAGGCAGGGAGAGGAGAAGGAGGGGGAAGAGGAGGAGGAAGAGGCAGCAGCAAGGGCCAGATTAAGATGTGCTTTGTGGAAGACTTGTTAAAAAATTTTGACATTATCTTTAGGGAATTCAGAACAAGTTTTAAGTATCATAGAGAGTGCTGTGGAGTGGGAAGTCAGATTTCCTTTTGGAAGGATCATTTGACTGCAAGTTGGAAGATCAATTAAAGAGAGACAAAGCAGGTCATTTGGTAACTAGCTAAGAGGCCGTTGGAGAATGCCAAACAAGAGATAATGGTAACCTAGGAAAGTGTAGTGGCAGAGATCTGACCATGGGAAGGTGGTTTGGGAAATATTTAGGAAATAGAATTGATGGGGGATGAAAGACTGGTAAGAATCAAGGATGGCTCCTAGGTGTCTGGCTCTGGCAATGGGTAGACCATGGTGCCCTGGACTGATAAGGAACACAGGAGGAGTTTGTGGTGAGTTTTAAGATGTCTGTGAGACATCCAGGTAGTGGTGTCTGGAAGGGTTAGGTGTACACATCTGAAGCTGAGGAGAGTGATCTCGGCTGCGAAGTTATCCATACACACGCATTAACCTGATGGAAGCTGGGAAACCAGATGGAACTGACCAGGAAGTGTGTGTAGACTGAGAAGGAGAGAGGGCCAAGACAGAACCTCCCAGAACAAAGCCTTGTTGGGATGGGTATATTGCACTGGAGGAGTGGGAACAACCGCAAGCCAATTTTTCCCACTTTTTTCTAAGGGTAGCCATCCCTAGTATGGACAAGCACTTGGGATTGTTTTTGTAAGTGCAACTTTCAGTCACTACACTGCCGGGAGGGATGTGAGAAGTCTGTTCTTGAAGGCTTGCTGTAGTTACATAAGCATAAGGTAATCAGGTACTCCCCAGAGCAAATACTGCAGGATTCCTTTTGGCCTGGCAAAGACTGCCCATCCAAAGAACTCATAGTGGGGATGGAGGGAGGTGTTTGGCATCGGGGCCATCGAGCTTCCTGGGAGAAAGAGTCATACACTAGAAAACCTCGTAGACACAACTCCCTGATGCAATGTTACAAGAACCTGCCTGATAGACCAGGATAATCCAACATGAGGTTCATAAGCCAGCACAAACTCACCATGAGGCAAGATCACCTATGGTCTTGGCGTTTTGCTTACTATCCTGCACAATCTGTTTGCAAGGTAGGCTGTGATTGTGCGCAACTGGCGTTCAAGAGTGACCCTGTTTCCATGCGGCAAGGGTATTGATGACAGCTCTGGAAGACTTCTGTGACTTCCAAATAAACCCCTGCCTTTCATGGAGAACAAATAGAAGCCTTTAGAAGAAATACTGGACTGCCTACTAATATAGGCAGGTGATAGATTAAGCAATTTTTGGCAAAGGAAAGAGATTACTGTTACTGTACTTGAATCCCAAACAGATAAAAAGGTCACTGAACATGAAGACCTGCATGCAGACCTTTTTCAAGATCACTTACCTATGTATTCTATCTCCCCACGGCAAGCCCAGTTTTCCATACTCTGAAATGGAAATCTGGGAAAACTTTCACTTAGCCAGTATAGAAAACATTTGCATATAGCTGGAGATGTATGGCAAACTTTCTTTGCTCTTAAATGAATCTGACTGTATTTGAGAGTAGTTTTCTCCCTCTTAGTATGTGATCCTTGAACATTTCATAAGTATCATCAGGCTGCATAAGTCTCTATATAAGCTATATTTCTATATATTGTCTAGAAGCATAAAACGGTGGATGGAAAGAGGTGTCCGAGAGATGTGGGTTGCACAGCTTCAATTAATGTTCCTCCTCCCTTTTATAAATCTCCTTAATCAGTTGAAAAGAACTTTCTAGTCCGACTTTTTCCCATTTCTCCATGTAATGAAACATGGTCGTGTGATTCTGAATTCATTATGGAACTATATGATGGTAAAAAGATACTTAATTATAAATACACAGGAAATAATATTAAATCATATTTATACATTGAAAAACTCAGGGATCTTTATTTATAGTACTTTTTAAAAAATTGTAAATTTTTTCCTTTGATTTAGGGAAAATAATTAGGAGAAATGCAATAGTTAAATTTAATGAATATCCTTCTTTCCTTTGGATGCCTGTCATTTGAACGTGCTCATTTATTTCTATTAAAAATTTTTAAAGTGTTCCTTAATTGCCTTTGTCAGTAGTTATTATATTCAAGATTTCTATTAGTTTTTAAATGTCCTATTTTATTTCCTTCATTTTTCTCATTAAAGAGACTGGCTCAGAAAAATGAGTTCAATTCAGTAGCCAACAATTGCCCATCCATTGTAGAGTCTACTAGTAAATTATATTTTTGTTCTTTAGCACTCTTGAGACTCCAGTGAGGATCTTGAAAAACCAAGGTTGACTGAAGAAAAATGATCTTCCTCTGTGGTTTCTCAGAGAAGGTTGAAGACCTTAAAGAACACCATTAAAAACAGTTTTGTGATACAATTAATGCAGTAACCTTAGGTTAACTTTATTTATTTATATATTTAGGCCCTGTCTGTCTTGGTTAACAAATATTTGAAGCAACTTAAAAGAGTATAAGAAATAAAATAGAATAGAAATCAGGGCCTTGGAATACAGACTAAGGGATAAGAACTGAAGGAAAATTAAAATGAATAAACCATTTTTTTTTTTTTTTTTTTTTTTTTTTGTGGTACGCGGGCCTCTCACTGTTGTGGCCTCTCCCGTTGCGGAGCACAGGCTCTGGACGCACAGGCTCCGGACGCACAGGCTCAGTGGCCATGGCTCACGGGCCCAGCCACTCCGCGGCATGTGGGATCTTCCCGGACCGGGGCACGAACCCGTGTCCCCTGCATTGGCAGGCGGATTCTCAACCACTGCGCCACCATGGAAGCCCAATAAACCATTTTTAACATAATATAGTTATCAAAAGTGGGCTGGATCAAGGAATTATTTTCTCTGTCCATGAGTTTTCCTCCATAGGACTTTTGTTGAGTCCTGGCACAGCAAAAGCACCCAGGGACTGGGCTGGGAAAGGAAAGCGAAATCACCTGCAATCTCACAGTGTCAAGAACTAAAATTTCTGTTAAAGGAAGGGGCCAACGATGACCACAAAACAGTTTCCTACCCTCAAGACAATTGAAATCAGAGGCATACTAAAACTAACTTAGTTACAACCCAGCCACCTCGCATCTTAATTCTTGATTGAGTCAATGTGATTAGTCCCTCAACCAATTTCTCTGACAATGGAAAGTTAATACTGACTTACAGTCTCTAATTTCTTTTATATGAGTGTTTGGAATATAATAAAAATATGACACAGGAGGAGCAGGAAAATGTGATCCATAATCAAGAGAAAAATTAGCCCATAGAAACAGACCCACTCATACAACTCTCATACATTGGGGGTGGGAATGTAAAATGGTGCAATTCTGGAAAACACTTTAGTACTTTCTTACACAGTTAAATATAAACTTACTTATCATTAAACCTAGCTATTCCACTCTCAGGTATTTATTCAAGGGGGATGAAAACATATGTCTCAACAGAGAGAACAAACATTCATAGCAGCAAAATCTGGAACCAGTGCCAATGTTCAAAAGGTGAAAGGTTAAACAAGTTCTTCAGGCTAAGGGAAATATTTCCAGTAGGAAGAACAGAACTTCAAGAAGGAACTAAAAGCTCTTAAAAAGGTACATGTATGAGTATATATAAAAGATTCTTGACTGCTTAAAGGAACAATAACACCATCTTATGGTGTTTATAACATATGAAATAAAATAGAAAACCACAATAACATAAAGGGTAGGGGGTAAATCAATTACAAGCTTATAATTTTAAAGTTAAAAAATTGGTGTTGAGCCTCATGGAATTTAGCAAAAAGTGAAATATACACTATTTTCAAAATCATTTTGTTCACTGAAAAATCCATTCTTATTCCTCAGGAGAAAGAAAACTTCCTTGTGAGGCCTAAAATAAAATTTTAACTTGCCATTTATAGAGTGGACACTGAATATAGTGGGTGATGTACTCAAAAACATCCTTATAATAAATGAAGTAGTAGATTTGTTTAGCAGTTTCTTAAAACATCTCACAATATAATCCAAGAGTGTAATATCAGGGCATGGCTGGGTGAAGGCTATTCTATTGGTGGGAAGTACAATGTGATTTATCACTCAACTTGAAATTATTATCTGATTGATCAGAAGATTATTTCTCCCAAGGCTTAATCTCACATTAATGCCTTGAAACGACATTCATGAACATATTTGGAACATACGTAAATCCTGACATATCAACAATCACCTTAAATGTAAATGATCTAAACACAACAATTAAAAGGCAGAGATTGACAAAGTGGATTTTAAAGCACCATCTAATACATATTGTCTGCAAGAAACTCATTTCAAATACTTAATAGTACTAAAAATTTGAAACAACAAAAACAAACAAAACTACACCTTTTTCAAGTCAGTAAAAATTATACAATGCATTTGTAAAGTAATTTGGTAAGTTTCTTATTAAAGGCTAAAATCCAAACAAAAATAAAAATGAAGACAACATAAGTCCTGGCTGATATTGAAATTACTATTCCTTTCTCAGCAGCTTGTAGGTAGTATGTGTTCACTAAGTGAACAACATCAAATTGTGATCTTTTTTCAACCTATGTGACTCACAGACTTCAGTAATTCAATTCACATTAGCCCTTCAATTGGTCCAGTTCAGTTATTAAGACAGGGGTTTGAAAATGTTGCATTTTGAACAGAAAGCTAACTTCCTTATTCTCAGGAACATGGTTATTATCAAAACAAGACTTCAATAATCTAGAGGGAGAGAAATTATATTTTTGAATAAAAGAAGAGAAAAGCTAAACTTAACCAGAGTTCAGGTCTACTGGTACATAGTGAAATGCTTTTATTTGTTTATCACTACTCTAGTACAGAAAAAAATAGTTGCATCAATAACTTTTAATATTTTTTACTTCCTTTATCTTTTGATGCTAAAAAGAATTTTTTAGGAGTTGTATTTCCCTTCCCCCTTCCAGGAATTTTTGAGCAGTAGAGGATTTATATTGCTAGGACAATATCAGAGAATATTCAGTCAACATGTTACTTAAGAATAGAAATAGAAGTCTGCATAATTAAGAAGTTTGCCTAATCTTAATACTAAAAACTGATAAAATAGCACAAAATAAGTCTCAGTTTGGAATAGAGACTATAATCCTGAATAATATATTAGGAAACATAATATCCCAGGCTCAAATCAGGGGAAAAGAAAATCTCTTAGCATGAATTGCTATGTATATATAATCACTTATGACCCCATACAGATTGATGAAAAGAGTCCTATGAGTTGGGTTGCCAAAACACTTTTTTTTCATTGTAAAAAAAAAAAAGCTAGGGCTTCCCTGGTGGCGCAGTGGTCGAGAGTCCGCCTGCCGATGCAGGGGACACGGGTTCGTGCCCCAGTCCGGGAAGATCCCACATGCCGCGGAGCAGCTGGGCCCGTGAGCCATGGCTGCTGGGCCTGCGCGTCCGGAGGCTTTGCTCCGCAACGGGAGAGGCCACAACAGTGAGAGGCCCGCGTACCGCAAAAAAAAAAAAAAGCTAAAAACACTTTGAGGTAGTTAGATTGTCCGAGTAGTGGAATATAATCCTGTTGGCTTACTGCTTTTCTGGTGTTTTATTGCTGCTGTAAATTATGGGCAACTTTATGATGGGATTCTTGATTTACTTTTTAAAAAGACATTAGTTTTATTATTTATAAATTCTAACAGATTTCTTCTATAAGCACTCCATAAATATTAACGTATCTGCTAGATTATAAAGGTCTGATGAAAGTGAAAAAAACATTATGTCTGAAGTATGGAGATGATTTGACAACATTCTCTTTTTACGTTGCTTGTTCTTTATTGTTTTTGATTGCAATAAGTGCAATTAATTAACAGCTCATGTCAGTGGAAGAGAAAGATATAGTATTAATATAAGTGAGTTTTAGATTCTTCTACCAAGAATAAATACATCATTATCTCTAGAGGTTTATGGTCCTATTTTTTTGAAGTTTTCCTAATTTCAAATTTACTAAAAAGTTTTCTTTAATTTGCTACTAGGAGTTATTTTCAGTAGAATCAAAGTTTTCATTATTAAACTAGAGAAATGACCAGTGCCACAAAGACATAAGGTCTTTTGAAAATGAGATAGACCTGGGGCTTTATGTCTTCGAGAAAACTTCCACAATATACAAGTATTAATTAAGTGCTCATTGGGGTGGTGGTGGTGGTGGTGGTGGTGGTGGTGGTGGTGGTGGTGGTGGTGGTGGTGGTGTGTGTGTGTGTGTGTGTGTGTGTGTGTGTGTGTAAAAAAGAAAAAGAGGGAGAGAGAGAGACTGAAAGTAAAAGACACTATCTCTCCCCCAAGGAGAGTAACAGAGGTAGAATAATGATTGCAGAAACCATGTGTCAGGGAATGCTATTCTTAATATCTTTTAGTAATGAATCTTATTTCTACATTTTGTTCAGAAATTTTAAAATTAAAAAAAAGTCTACTAGCAAGTTAAAATTCTAGACCATGGTGACTTCCTCTTCTTAGGAGTACCCCTTCATCCTCAGTTTCAACATGCAAATGGAAAATGTGAGTGGCTCTGGGCTAAGAACCCTCCATATTTTATTTTGCCTATCATTTAGCTCAAACCTGTGAGGTAGGTTATTATTATTTCCATTTTTTTAATATATGGGGGAATAAAATTCTGGGAACAGATCATTAGTGAAACTGAGTTGCACATTGAGAAAGTTATTTCTTTTTAAGTTGTTTCCTTCCTTGAGATTTCAACAAAAAGAACTTCTCAGGAGTCAGTCTGTATTTAACACCCCTGTAACATTTGCTAATCAATTTCTCTCTCAAGCTCTTTCTCACTCTCAGCAAAGACAGAGCAAGCCTCAGTTCAAAGTCTCTGGAAAGCAATAGTTTGTAGCTAAATTGTAACATTGTTTTGCTTGAATTCCTTTTTTTTTTTTTTGCAGTACGCAGTCCTCCTACTGTTGTGGCCTCTCCCGTTGCGGAGCACAGGCTCCGGACGCACAGGCCCAGCGGCCATGGCTCACGGGTCTAGCCGCTCCGCGGCATGTGGGATCCTCCCGGACCGGGGCACGAACCCATGTCCCCTGCATCGGCAGGCGGACTCTCAACCACTGCGCCACCAGCGAAGCCCCTTGAATTCCATTTTTAATGCATATTTTCTATTTATGTTCAGGGATACTAGTACTCCATATATTGTAGTACCCCAAGTTGCCTTTTGAAATTAATTGAAAGATATTGAGCAAATAATTGCAACATTGATGAAGGTGGAAAGCAGAAGAGTAAAGAATGGGAAATAATGTAGAATGCACTGCAGGTTTAGTCATTGACAAAAGTTCATACATACTTTAAAATCCATTTGCATCTTAGGCACACATTTTCTGGAGATTTTAAAATAAAGTATGTGGCACTGGGATCTGCAATTTTTTGAAATTTAGTGTTTCTGAATATATAGACTGAAGTTGATGAAACCAACATGAATACTATGAGCATTTGTGATTTTTATTTTAAAGATTTTTTGTTTGTTTGTTTGATGTGGACCACTTTTGAAGTCTTTATTGAATCGATTACATTATTGCTTCTGTTTTACCTTTTAGTTTTTTGGCCACGAGGCATGTGGAATCTTAGCTCTCCGACCAGGGATCGAACCCGTACCCCCCTGCATTGGAAGGAGAAGTCTTAACCACTGGACTGCCAGGGAAGTCCTGTGATTTTTATTTTAAAAAGAAAGAGAAATGTAAAGGAAAGGGGAAATTATTAAAACTTTAGACACCCTTGATTTAGGCAAGACAGTGAATTTTGATTTTTTTTTATAACAAATATTTTGATGATTTTTATACATCAATCATTTTGCTAAATGTCTTATTTCACTTAATTCTTGCAACAATCTCATAATATAGGACCATGGTTGTCTCAGTTTTTAAAACATATAGTAGGTTATCAGAGATTAGGTAACTTGATCAATGTAATAAACTTCAATTGTTGACTCTTCTTATGTAACGCCTAACAACCATAGCGACAGCTCCAGTCACTGAGTGTCCATTATGCTCCGAACAACGTGCTAAGCACTGTGTGGACCTCTTTCCAATTTCTTAACCACCATAGAGACGTATGTGTTATTAACCCAGTAATGGATGAAGAAAATGGCTCGGAGTAGTTAAGTAAGTTATCCATGATCATATGGTTTATAAGTGGTAGAGCTGGGATTTGTTCTAAGTTTCTATGATTGCATATGATTTTTACTTCATTACTCTTCTCCATTCCTTCTCCCCTTCCTCTTTTAATTTCCTTAGAAATCTAATCTTTTATATTCACTTTCATATTCACCTTTTCTGAATTTCTACATGGGTCATGTTCATTCAGCCTGAAGAACTGCCTTTAGTATTTATTGTAACACAGGTCTGTTGTTGACAAACTGTCTCAACTTCTATCTGATGGTGTCTTTATTTCACCTTAATTGTTTAAAGGTATATTTTTCTGCATATAAAATTCTGGTTTGACAGCATTTTCTTTCAGCACTGAAAATATATTATCCTATTGTCTTCTGGCTACCTTTATTTTTTATAAGAAGTTGCCTAACATCGATATTATTCTTTCTATCTGTGTAATATGTCATTTTTCTTTAGCTGTTTCGGGATCTTTATTTTTTATTTTTCATTTTCAGGAGTTTGATGTGCCTAAGTTTTGGTTTCTTTGCCTTTGTCTTGTGTAGGGTTTGTTGACCTTCTTAAATCTCATTTTTTCATTAAATTTGGAAAATTTTTACATCATGATTTAAAAAAAAAACACTTTTGTGCCCCATTCTCAATCTCTCCTCCCTTTCTGGTACTGTAATCACACATGTGCCACATCAAGATACTTGCTATTGTCCCTTAGGTCACTGGGGCTCTGTTAATTTTTCAATTTTTAAAATATGTAATCGTTTTATTAGATAATTGCTATTATCCTGTTTTAAAGGTCAGTGACCACCTTTCTGTTCTATTGTCCAGTTCATCCAGTTAATTTTCCATTTCAGATATTATACTTTTCAGTTATGGAACTTCCAATTAGTTTTTTTTATAGCCTCCATTTCCCCCTAAGATTTTTCTATCTTAAGTAAACATTACTTAGTAGGACCATATTCTTCTTTTATGCCTTTGAATATATTTCTAATAGTTGCTTTAAAGTCCTCCCGTATTATTCCAACATCTTAGTTATCTCAGTGCCTATTGCTTTTTTTTTTTTTTTTTTGGCTTTATTGGGTCTTCGTTGCTGCACACGGGCTTTATCTAGTTGTGGCAAGCGGGGTCTACTCTTTGTTGCGGTACGTGGGCTTCTCGTTGCAGTGGCTTCTCTTGTTGTAGAGCACTGGCTCTAGGTGTGCGGGCTCAGTAGTTGTGGCCCGCGGGCTCTAGAGCACAGGCTCAGTAGTTGTGGCGCACAGGCTTAGTTGCTCCGTGGCATGTGGGATCTTCCTGGATCAGGGTTCGAACCCGTGTCCCCTGCATTGGCAGGTGGATTCTTAACCACTGTGCCACAAGGGAAGTCCCTCTTGGTGCCTGTTTCTAACGATGGGTTTCTTCTTGATTATGGGTCCCATTTTCTTGTTTCTTCACATGTTTAATACATTTTTATTGTACGCTAGGTAATGATATATTTTAAGGCATCTGAATTACGATGTCTTCCTTTAAAAAGTGTTGAGTTTTTTCCTGGCAATGAACTTACTGTGTGACCTTGAATATGTCCATTCCACCTTGAGTATATCTCAGTGGCATAGTAATTGTTTTCTGCTAGACCTAATGGAGTCTTGCCCTCTTCAGTGTGGTCCAACTTTTAATCAAGCACACACAGGGTTTCTCCATACAAGCTTCTAGAGACTGTCTCTTCTTCAGAACCCTGTCCTCCAAGTTCCAGTTGCTTTATTGGTCTCAAATTCTAATCTCTGTCACCTCAACTCAGCAGAATCATCCTGTTTGCCTTGGGCTTCACCTTCCTGCGCCAAGGTCAGGAAAATGTCCCTATGCAGAGCACAGTAAACATGGGGCTCACCTCTCTGTTTTCTCACATTCCCATGGTGCATTTTGTCCAATGTTTGAAAATAGATGTCTTGCATATTTTATTCAGTTTTATAGCAATTTATGGTGAGTGTTACTCCATCCTGGATAAAAACAGAAGTCTCTTTCTTTTCTTTAATCCTCCTCCTTTGCTTCTAGTTTCCTCTCTTGTCCAAAAAGGGTAATATTACCATAGACCTTATGTATTTATTTATTTTCAACATCTTTATTGGAGTATAATTGCTTTACAATGGTGTGTTAGTTTCTGCTTTATAACAAAGTGAATCAGTTACACATATCCCCATATCTCTTCCCGCTTGCATCTCCCTCCCTCCCACCCTCCCTATCCCACCCCTCTAGGTGGTCACAAAGCACCGAGTTGATCTCCCTGTGCTATGTGGCTGCTTCCCACTAGCTATCTATTTTACGTTTGGTAGTGTATATATGTCCATGCCACTCTCTCACTTTGTCACAGCTTACCCTTCCCCCTCCCCGTGTCCTCAAGTCCATTCTCTAGTAGGTCTGCGTCTTTATTCCCATACCATAGACCTTATGTTCATCATCTTTTCTACTTTCTAAGACATGTCATGGTCCCATTTTTGTCTTCTAATGTCTCTTTTGATGGCATTCCCGTTAGTTTGATTTATTCAACATTAATCAAACCAGAACCAAATTAAGTTATCTTATATGGGCCAATCACTGTGCTGAATGGTGGAGATACCAACATAAAACACCGTCCCTGCCTTCAAAGAGTTCACGGTCTAATGGAAGTGAGGCAGAGAATTAAAACAGGGTGAAATAACTGCTATCACAGAAGCAGGCAAATTATATGATGGGAGAAACGGTTGTGGGAACAGAATCAGGGACCTCTTCATAGACAAGGAGGCATTGGAGAACAGTCTTAAGGAGTAACAGGTCATGAACAAGAGACAGGGAAGTCATCCCAGGCAGAGAATAGCATGTGCAAAAGTGCGGCAACACAAGGGAGCATGTGGTGAGTGGAAAGCCACAATTAGTCACTGCATGTTATGGCTTGTATGGAACATGATGGGTCATTAGACTGAAAAGGCAGACTTAGCTTCATCTTAGAGGATCTTTGTACAAAGCCTTCAAGATGATCATATAAATACGAAGACTCTTCTCCTGCCCTAATGTTATGTTTTAGATTAATCAGATTTTCTATATATATCCCCTGCTGGCTTCTTTAAAAAATCTGTTGGTCTTCCCTCAGTATTAAAACTTGTTAGATGTAAAAGAAAAAAAAAACTTGTTAGGTGTAATTTGAATATTCATATGGAAAAAATGTATTTTGACCTTTAGCTCACACCATACGAAAAATTAATTCCATATAGATTGTAGACCTAAGTATGAGAGGCAACACAGTAACGCCTTTAGAGGAAAACAGGAGAAAATATCCATGACCTTGGAGTAGGCAAAGAGTTTTTAAACAGGGCACAGAAGTTGCTAGTCATTAAGGAAAATCTATTGATAAATTGGAGTAATTTAAGATTGAGAACTGCCATCCATGGAAAGACACATAGAGTAAAAAGGCAACCCTCCAAACATTGTGTATATCCACAAAAGACTCACAGCAAAAATATACTTAAAACTCCTGCAAATCTGTATGGAAGAGAAAGACAACCTCATAGAAAAATAAGCAAAGCATTTGACCAGATAATTCACAAAAGGGTATCCAAATGACCGATACCATATGAAAAAGTGAAACATGTCACTAGGCATCCAGAATACAACGATTAAAACGACCATGCAATACCACTTACACACCAGCCATAATGACTAAAATGGAAAAAGACAAAAAATTCCAGGAGCTCCTAAAGTCATGGGACAACTGGAACGCTGTTAGTGAGAGTGTAAATAGACGTACAGCCACTTTGGAAAGCTGTTAGCAATAACTACTAAAGCTGAACTTACATATATTCCACAACACAGCGTTCTACTTCTGGGCATGTACTCAAGAAAAATTCACACCTGTAATCACCAAAGGTATGTACTCAAGGCATAGTCACACAATGGAATATTGTGCACTGAGTCTGAATAATACACAACCGCACAGAACAATATGAATGAACCTCACTCGCACAATGATTGAAGAAGACACCACTCAAAAGTATGTACTGTATGATCCATTTCTATAGAATACAAAACAGGAAAAACTAATCCATGCTGTTGGAGTACAGATAGGGGTTAACCTTGGGGAGTGACTAGAAAGAAACATAAGGGCTTTTGTGATGTTGGTAAGGGTCTTTTTAAAATCTGGGTGCTCTTTACACTGGTGTGTTCAGTTAGTGATAACTTGTTGAGCTGCATACTTATTATTTGGATATATTTGTGTATATATATGATATCTGCATATCAACTCTATCTATAGCTATATCTTTACTACACTTATTTTTTTTAGTTGGGTGATGACAGAGCTGGCAAGGATTAGTCCCTTTGTTGCTGTCTATTGAATTGAGCTGAGTGAGAATTTTACGATTATGATTGCTCCTCTATTTTGAGTGATTGATCCAGCTTATATTTTCTACAGCCCCTGTAAGTGCCATTTTAAGGACCAGAGTGGCTTGCAGTGGGTTTGGCATCTGTCCCAGCTTCTCTCTTCAAGTGGAAGGTGTAATCTGAGTTGCTAGCAAACACACCTCAGAAGCCAGATTGTTCTTTGGCTGAGACCAATGAGCTTTAGAGCCGCTCAGCACTGCACCGGGCTTACCAGATGCACGCAGACTTAGACGCTGCCACGTAGAGGGGAACTGGCTCAAGTTTACTCCCTCTGAATGTTTTTCAGTCTATTAAGGGTCCAAAGCTCCCTTCAAGGACCCCAGAGAAGTCAGCTCTAGCTGCTGGCTCTCCTGAAGTCGTTGTAAGCTCTGGCATCCTAGTGTTTTTCCTCTGCATCTGTCACTATGAGGTTGTGTGGCTTCACAGCCCCTTCACCTCTTTGGGGCTTTGTCTCCTCACCTTTTAAGGCTCAGTTCATACACTTCCTCCTACAAAGTTCTCCCTAACAGTCCCCCAAATGTGACCTCTTTCTATCTGCTCCCATTTTACTTTGCAGAAATAGCCATTCAGTCCTTATTATTATTATGAGCAAATTGTTGCCTGTAGGTCCATGTCCCCCCTAAGTTGTGAGCATTTCGAGGGCTGGACTAGCATCTTTTTAGTTTATGTCCTTACAACCTTGGGCTTTACCTCAATATATTTTTGTTGAAAAAAATGAATGTGTTTCACGTGAACAAATTTGTGTGGTTATTTGATCAATATCTGTCCCTCCAACTAGACTATAGGCTCCATGAGGGCAGTAGCTTGCTTTTTTTTTTTAAACATCTTTATTGGAGTATAACTGTTTTACAATGGTGTGTTAGTTTCTGCTTTACAGCAAAGTGAATCAGTTATCCATATACATATGTTCCCATATCTCTTCCCTCTTGCGTCACCCTCCCTCCCACCCTCCCGGGAATAAAACACAGACCTACTAGAGCATGGACTTGAGGATATGAGTAGCTGGCTTTTTAGTTCACCACTATAACCTTGTGCCTAAAGAGTGCCTAGCATATAGTAGGCATTCAACCATTTTTTTTTGCGAAAATGAATGAGTCTAAAATGAACATGTTAGATCAGATCCTCTTTGAGGTCTGCTCCAGTTCTAGAATTCTCTGATGAATCAGTTTTACTGAATTTAGTTTCTTTTAAAAATAACTGTGTATATATGTGTATATATATACCCAATACATATGCATACTTAATGCGTATATATGCAACAGCTCAAAGCAACACATATCTAAATAGGTTTACACGGACATCATATAGGACATTATACAGTTAACTCTTGAACAACACAGGGATTCGGGGTGCCATCTCCCTGTGCAGTCAAAAATCTGGGTACAGCTATCTCTACCTCAAAAAAAGGAATTGATAAATGAGTCACCCAAGGGCAGGAAGCTGAAGCAGTTTGGATCGAATCGACTCAAACTCTAGTTCTTTTGATTCCACATATTGTGATCGTTAATGGAACAAAACCTTTTCCCCACACTTAGTTAAAGATCTGTAAAATGAAAATGCAAGTACTATATTTATTGAAAAAAACCCTCTACGTATAAGTGGAACCATGCATTTCAAACCCATGTTGTTCAAGGGTAGATTGTATATTATTTGTGTGATTATCTGTTTAATGTCTTTCCCTTCGTTAGATTGTAAGCATCAGCGGCATGGAACTTACCTATGTTTGTCTTAACTGTATGTCTCCAGCACCTGTACTGTGCCTGGCGCAGAGTAGGTGCTCAATAATGATTTGCTGAATGAATGTAACTAAGTCTTGAAAGAGGAAAACTGCTTGCTATTCATTTTGCACAGGGTCAGCTTTTCTCAAAGCATAATTTTTTGGCACATAACTCTATCATCAAATATATTCGGATAGTGTCTCTTTGTATACTCCCCTCTTGGATATCTACTGCACAGGTTAACATACTAAAGGCTCTGAGAAGTCCTGCAGGGGTCCTCGTGCACTTGGCATGTTTTAAACTCCTTAATTCCATGAACTTTTCATTATCTAATACCTATTAAAATCCTGAAGAAGGAGTACTCCGTAGAACACAATTTGGGGAATTCTTCCTGAAGTTTATTTAGATTTGCTAATGACTTACTTTAAGCCCTCTTTACAGTGCCACTGGATGTGGTTTCACAGGCTGTACCCTACACAGTTCTAGGGCAGGCCATTCATGATGCAACCTGTAAAGAGTGATCCTGGGGCTTCCCTGGTGGCGCAGTGGTTGAGAATCCGCCCGCCGATGCAGGGGACACGGGTTCATGCCCCGGTCCGGGAAGATCCCACATGCCGCGGAGCGGCTGGGCCCGTGAGCCATGGCTGCTGAGCCTGTGCGTCCGGAGCCTGTGCTCCGCAACGGGAGAGGCCACCACAGTGAGAGGCCCGCCTAGCCCAAAAAAAAAAAAACAAACAAAGAGTGATTCTGATTTTGTAACCATATATTCTGTTTCCCAAGTAAATTTTAGTTCTTCTGAGGGCTGGAAATATGTTTTCCATTTTCTCCTTCTACTCGTAGCAGCAAGGACAAATTCCTTTGTACAGTGTAGAAGCTCCTTTTGGACTTAACTTTAAAATATGATGGTTTCTCCAGTTCACTAGAGCAGGGATAACCTTAAGCTAAATCCTGATGGAGGCAGATAAATTTTTCTTCTTTGCACTTCTCTTATCTATACCTCTCTTCCACTCCATTGCATGAATCCTTCTATGATACCTTTCTCCTTCCACCCCAATCAAAAGAAAATTTTGCATCAGCCATTTACACTGTAGTGTGCATTGACTCCTCTCTCCTAGAGGCATTTGTACCTTAAGCTTTATTTTTTATTGTGAAAGGAAAGCTTCAGACCTCTGTTAAAGTTATCCCAGGTATTGGTGAGACAGCTGGGAGCCATGCTTGGGGCAGTGACCCCCATCCCCTACTTGCCAACCACAGGCTAGTTACCAGTTTCACCTGTGATTAGGACTAGCCCTGTAGACAACATCTATTGTTTTTGCAGTTTTTTTCCCTATTACCTTTTTTCTGTAAGCATGCCTTGATTTTCCTTCCCCAACCTTCAGCCCATGTGCTTGGGTAGAGCTCCATACCTGGATGCAATACATCATTAGCCCAATCCACAAATAGGATTCTTCTGGTCACAGCAATTTGTTCAGGAATGGTGCTTGATCTAATCAAAGCCAGTGAGACACGATGAAGTTTTTGCTAGGAATACTGGGAGAGCCATGGGCCCCTCGCATGAAAGCAGAAAGGACATAGATTCTACAGCCACTGGCGCCATTTTGCTTCTTTGTGGAACCCAAGGATGAAGCCATCACAGCAAAGACTCAGCTGAAAGAGAGGGAAACTGAGTCCCCGTGACTCAGTTCCTTCCTGCCTGCTGCTTGGGCAGTTCAGTAGGAAAGCTCGAGCAGAATATCCCAAGACAGTGTTTTCCAAATTGTAGGTCATAACCCATTAGTGAGTTGTAAAAACAAATTCAGTGGCTCATCAAGAACATTTTTTTTTTTTTTTTTTGTGGTATGCAGGCCTCCCTCTGCTGTGGCCTCTCCCGTTGCGGAGCACAGGCTCCGGACGCGCAGGCTCAGCGGCCATGGCTCACGGGCCCAGCCGCTCTGCAGCATGTGGGATCCTCCCAGACCGGGGCGCGAACCCGGTTCCGCTGCATCGGCAGGCGGACGCGCAACCACTGCGCCACCAGGGAAGCCCAAGAACATTTTTTAAAAATGAAAAGAATAAAAAAAAAATGAAAAGAATAACTGGGTTGCAATGAAATGTATTTGCTGTTAAGGGTCAAAAATGTTTTGAGTCATTGCTAGTGAGTGATAAATTTTGGTAACCTCTTCCTGTAGGTAAAATAATTATTTTTTAAAATCCTGGGGCTTCCCTGGTGGCGCAGTGGTTGAGAATCCGCCTGCCAATGCAGGGGACACGGGTTCGAGCCCTGGTCTGGGAAGATTCCACATGCCGCGGAGCAACTAAGCCCGTGAGCCACAACTACTGAGCCTGCGTGTCTGGAGCCTGTGCTCCGCAACAAGAGAGGACGCGATACTGAGAGGCCCACGCACCGTGATGAAGAGTGGCCCCTGCTTGCCACAACTAGAGAAAGCCCTCGCACAGAAATGAAGACCCAACACAGCCAAAAATAAATAAATTAATTTTAAAAAAAATCCTGAAGAGATTTAAAAAATAACTTGTAGTGATTGACATTCATCATATCTGATGATGAACAGAGGAGGTAATAAATAAGAATATTCAGAAGGAACCTAGCTGTATCCGTAGCCAGTCTTATCCCTGGTCTTTTCAGTTGGGTTTGCCTAATACTCTCCTTTTTTGCTTAAGCAGGTATGAGCTGGGTTTTCTGTCAGTTGAAACCAAAAGAAATCTAACTAAAACATTAGCCAAAGGGACGCTCCTACCCTTTTGGGATTTATGATTCCCTAACTACCAGACCTAGGAATACATTCAGTTCACCTCTGTCGGAAGAAGAGCGGAAGAAATGAAATAAGAAATTTAGAGAGGTCTAGCCAACTTTGGAATGCAAGTGCTACCTCTGGAGGAGACACATGGGCTGACTTTTCCTTTGGGTCTAGAAATACGTCAGTTCTGATGTTACTTGTAGGATGGTACTGTTTCCTCAGAACAACCCAAAAGAAACCTGATTAACATGTGCACAAACACACACAGGTTCATACGTTGGGGCAACATATCAAGGAAGGCTGAGAGACTGAAAGGATGCCTCTCACATGCTTATAAAGCATGTATGTGGTGTGCGTCTGAATAACTTTAGACCCAGAGAAGTGCAGGGCTTTGTCCTGAAATCTACTGCTGGAGGGCCTGGCTGCTATTACAGACTGATCAATACACATGGACCAAGTGTCTCCCCCTTGAACCTCTCCTAGGGAATACTCACCTGCCAACCTGGTCACTGCGCCCAGACCTAAGAGCTTCCCTAGGTCTCCGTGTAGTTACTCCACCCTCAAGCTCCCAATAGTGGCTGGATTCTTGCAGAGGAGGCTAGTGGACAGTCTTTTCAGCTCATGAGCAGTACAGGGTTACCTCTCAGAGAGTATGCTAGGTTCAGAAGTACCTATGTGCCTTAAAGAAGGGGCTTTCTGGAAGAAATAAAAATACACAGACAACTCTGGGTGACATTTCCTTCTTTCTTGCCTCTGTAAGGGAGGCATGGGGCTATTTTTCCAGGCTTCCTCATCAAAGACTCTAGAGCATCAGTTCTCCAAGACAAAGATATGAAGTAGGAAAGAATAAATGGCATTCTGAAATAATTGGCAGGGAGCCAGCCAAATCAAATTATAGTCCTCCAAAATCCTCCTCCAAGTCTAAGTAATAACGTGGCAGGGCTTGAGTGCGGCAGCTCTGTTTGTTCAGTAGTTGTTTTATTATGTATTTTTATTGGTTATTTTTCCTTCGATCCCCTGTTGATAGAGGGTACTTAACTGTTTATGAGTCCTGTTCAAGGGTGATGTTTTGATTTCCTGCCTGGAATTCTAAGTGAATAGAGGTGTGTGGGGCGGTGGTGCAGGCCACTAATAGAGGCCATGCGGGCAGGGGCAGAATTTCTTGTGGGCCCACTGAGTCCAGCCCTGTGTATTCGCATCACATCACGCCACTCAGCTACCTAACCACTTTAGTGGCACCCACTGCCTCAGGATCTAGGCTCAAGGCCTTAGTGTGGCCTTTATGGTCCCACAGGCTCTGGCCACCCTCTCTCTTTCTATTTCCATCTCCTCCTATGCTCCAGTCACACCTAGTCTTTTTCCAGGTTTTCAAAGCAGCCATGATTCCTTCCTGCTGAGGGCTTTGCACATGCTGTTCCCTTTTCCTGAATACTCCTCTGACCCCATCAGACGGGATGAGTTTCCCACGATAGGGTCTCATAACTCCTTACACTTTTCCTTCACAGCCCTTGGTCTCAATTTGGATTCTCCCAAAGCAGAACCAAGCCTAGGATCTGGGAGGTTCTGGAGTGGTGAAGGGGAGCAAAGGAGGGAGGCCAGACAAAGAGTTAATGGGTGAGTTACAGCTGTGGGTGACTGGACCCAGTTCCCCTAGGGACCCTCTGAGAGTCTAGAATGGGGGCTGGCAAACTACGACCCTGGGGTCACCTGCCGGTTTTTGTGAATAAAGTTTATTGGAACACGGCCATGTTCATTTGTTTATGTGTTGTCTAGAGCAGAGTAGTTGTGACAGAGACGGTAAGGGCTGTAAAGCTTAAAATACTTACTATCTAGTCCTTTGAGAAACAGTTGGCTAAACCCTGCTCTAGAACGTACCCTAGAATTGTCCTATCAAGAGGCAAGAAAGGTGGAGTACTTCTTCACCTACTCCCTTCTCTCAGTGGCTGCAAGGTGTTCCTGCTCCCGAGGAAGCCCTCAGGTATAGAGACATCAGTGCTTAGAGGAGGAAGCTGTCAGCTGGTAGGGGAACTTGGTACCACTGTCCATGGCAGGTGCAGGAGATCTCCAGGTAAAAAGAGGGGATGTGGGCATGGTAGCAATAGCACCTACTCTGGTACTTACCACAATTATAGTTAATTAGCTAAATTAATTGTTGTTATTTGTTTAGTGTCTGTCTCCCCTGCTTCACTCTAAACTCCACGAAGGCTGGGACCATGTGGTCTCAATGCTGTCACATCTCCAGGGCCTGGCACAAGGGCTGGCACATAACAGCTGTTCACAAATGTATGTTGACCAAATGATGAATGAATGGTAATAGATACAGAAACCAAGACTCAGAGAGGTTATGTATCTTGGCTAAAGGAGATACGTG
This sequence comes from Physeter macrocephalus, assembly GCF_002837175.3. NCBI lineage: Eukaryota > Metazoa > Chordata > Mammalia > Artiodactyla > Physeteridae > Physeter > Physeter macrocephalus. Next base: position 25,004,019 of record NC_041230.1, on the reverse strand, counting down.
CCTAGGTTTTTTGGACTGTAAACCCAGAACGTTTTCCTTGTCACAAGACAAAATATAATGAATTGCCCAGTGTGTATGAATGATGAGCCAGGAAAGAAGAGGATAATGAAGGGCTAAGTATCCATGGAGGAGGTGGGTCAAGTAGAATAGATGGGCTTTGGCAGAAAGGAAAACTCTAAAGGATCTCTTGAATGGAGTTTTCAAGAAAGGCAGGGAAAGGCAAGCCTTCAAAAGGGAAATAGCAGAAGCAACTACACAAAAGTAGGGCCGGACAGAGTGTAACGTTAGTGGGGACCTGGGTCAACGAACATCCCACAAGCAGAACGCAGGTGAAATCGAGGTTGGATTGGTGAAGGAGAGCCCAGTCGTGGTGGGGCTGGCTTGTGAGACAGTACAGGGTCTTCGTATGAAAAAGGGAGGTATTATTTTAGAAATGTGACATTTCCAGCACATCTGGACTACTACTGAAATGTACCGCTTGGACAGGTGTGCACAAAGTTTCAGCAGGGAGTGACCCAGAGCCATTGGCAAACTCATGCATCCTGGTGACTCTAGATTACTGATTTGCAACACCACTAATAACCAGGGAAATGAAAATCAAAACCACAATGAGATATCACCTCATACCTGTCAGAATGGCTATTATCAAAAGGACAAGGAGCTAACAAGTGTTGGCGAGAGTGTGGAGAAAAGGGAATCCTCATGTACTATTGGTGGGAATGTACACTGATGTAGCCACTGTGGAAGACAGTATGGAGTTTCTTCAAAAAATTAGAAATAAAACTACCATATGATCTAGCAATTCCACTTCTGGAATTGCTTATCCAGGGAAAACAAAAACACTAATCCAAAAAGATGTATGCACCCCTATATTCACTGCAACATTATTTACAATAGCCAAGATATGGAAACAACCTAAGTGTCTATTGATGGATAAATAGATAAAGAAGATGTAGTATATATGTGTATACTACATATAATATATACATATATGTAATATATAGATATAGAATGCAATATTACTCAGCCATAAAAAAGAATGAAATCTTGCCATGTGTGACAACATGAATGGACCCTGAAGGTATTATGCTAAGTGAATAAATAAAGTGAATAAAGCGAAAGAATTATGCTGAGTGACAAATATCATATGAGTTCCCTCACATGTGGAATCAAAAGCAAAACAAACAAACCAATACAGAACTCTTAGAAACAGAATAGTTTTATGGTTACCAGAGGAGAGGAGTTTTGGGGGATGGGCAAAATGGGTGAAAGGGATCAAGAGGTACAAACTTCTAGCTATAAAATACATAAGTCATGTGGATGTAATGTACAGCATGGTGACTATAGTCAATAATAGTTTACGGCAAATTTGAAAGTTGCTAAGAAAGTAAACCTTAGAAGTACTCATCACAAGAAGAAAAATGTTCTCTGTAACTTTGTATGGTGACAGAAGGCAACTAGACATATTGTGGTGATCATTTCACAGTGTATACAAATTTCAAATCATGTGGTACACCTGAAACTAATAAAATGCTGTATGTCAATATTACTTCAACTAAAAATAAGTAAATAGATAAACTGATTTCCACTGCGGTTCTGTAAATGGAAACATGAGTCTTGTAAGAGGAGAGTTAGGCAAACTTTGGTAAATAATACCTTACATTTATTAAGTGCTCATCCTTATCTCTTTCCCAATGTGCTAATAATGATAATGTTAATAATAATAAGAAGAAGAAACAGCAGCAGAAGAAGAAGGAGGAGGGGGGAGGGGGAGGGGGAGGGGGGAGGGCGGAGGAGGAGGAGGAGGAGGAGGAGGAGGAGACGTAATACTTATCCAGCACTTACTATGTTCCAGGCACTATCTAAACTCTTTATACAAACTAAATTGTATTCACAACAACTTCGTGAGGTAGATGGTACTAATATCATGACTTTACTACTGAGGATATGAAGTCACAGAGAGATTAAGATGTTTGCCTTCATCTTGTAAGTAGTGGGGCTGGGATTCAAACCTAGAGAGCCTGAGCGCAGAGTCCGTGGACTTGACCACCACAGACCACCACTGCACACTGCCTTGTAGGGTGGGGGAGAACTCACACCTAGAGGCATTGTTTAGAGCTGTCTGATTATGTGTGTCCTTTAGCATCTTGGGAAGTTTTAAATGCATAGCTACTGGTTACATATTTCCTTGGGCATGATTTTACCTGGAATAGCATTTTCCGGCCAACATGAAGGTGGTTGAGTGGTAACCTGGGGTCAGTAGTGTTAGGACCAAAGTGACTGGTGGTAGAATTTTCAGAGGTCAGTGTTATCACCAGGACAACAGCAGGGCAGCCCAACATCTGTCCTTTCTCAGTCCCCACTGGTCACAGATGTCCCAATCCCAGAGGTATTTTTAGGGAGTTCCTGTCTCAGTTTGGATTACTCCAAAGTTACTCCAAAAAAACCAAAGATTTAAGTGCAAGCTGTTCATTTGGGAGGTGTTGAGGACACCCGTGGGGCAGTAGAGAAGTGCAACAGGGAAGGGAAGGCAGCCAATAAAATGTGCATTGTAAGATCAGCTACCACAGTGGGTGGCTGGAGTTTAGCCCCAGGAGGAGCACATGGCCTCAAAATTTTCCCACCAAGGCGCGAGGGAGCTGGGACATTTACACGCCAACACTCAAGAATCGAGAGTTGAGGGCTTCTTCTGGGGTTGCAATTCCCTAGCACTTCTCTGCAAAGCAGTGCAGCCTTCTACACATCTGGATGAACCTGGAGGACAATTTGCTAAGTGAAATATTCCAGACTCAGAAAGACAAATACTGCATGATCTCACTTATACGTAGAATATAAAAAAGTTGAACTCATCAAAGCAGAGAGTAGAGTGGTGGTTACCAGGTTCTGAGGGGAGAGAAAAACGGGGAGATGTTGGTTGAAGCCTACAGACTTTCAGTTATAAGATGAATAAGTTCTGAGGCTATAATGTACAGCATGGTGATTGATGATAGCTAAGAATACTGTATTGTATAGACTTGAACAGGTATGTATATCCTAAGTGTTCTCACCATACACACACACTCACAGATGTAACTATGTGAGGTGATGGATGTGTTAATTAGCTTGATTTTGATAATCATTTCACAATGTATATGTATTTCAAATCATCACATTGTGCACCGTAAGTATATACAATTTTGATTTGTCAATTATACCTCAATAAAGCTGGGGAAAGCCAGGCTGCAGGCACAGAGACACAGGTACTGGCAGATGGAAGGCAGCCAGGAGACAGATGTGGGCAGGCCGTGGGCTGCCAGCACCTGTGGTGTCCCAGCTGCGGCGAAAGACAAACGCTATTGGGAAATTTGGGATGGAGAGACCTGGGTTTTCACACCCAGGTTCCACCACCTGTGACCCTGGACGAGTGATTTCATTTCTCTAAATCTCAGTTCCCTCTTCTACATGATGGAGCGCTGGGCTGGACTCAAAAACATGCAACTTCTTATTACTTTCTGATTATTATCATTGTTACCTAATGTGACACGTCCAAGTGGAGGGAAACGGACTCGGGAAGGAAGTGCCGTCTCTGAGGCGCTTAGAGCAACCTAACGCTCGCCAAACAATTTAGAGCTGTCCAAGGAACTCAAACGGCATGAGGCTTCCATGAGCATTTTCTTCCTTATCCTCCCCCAAAAGGTCAAACATATGCTTCGAGCGAGACATTTCCTTCAATCACTTTCAAAATAACAATTTGCCAGAACATTTTTATTAACCTTGAAACTTGTCCAATCTGCTGAGGAATAATACGCTACAGTGATACAGATGATAATAAAATCCCAAACAAACCCAGCCAACAAGTGACACATGGACTCTCTCTGCACATAAGGAAATATTGTTGTTTTTTTTTTTAAATGCCGAATGCAATCCGCACACAGAGCTGGTCCTCCCCAGGGGAGCATTCACGTGGCAAACTGCCAAAGGAGGATGCACTGCTTTGCTTTAATAAAGAGGTAACAGCAACAACATTTCCCTCCATAACTGTGGCTCTTGGCTTTGAAGCCATCAGGTGTGGACCTGCATGTGCTAGGCAGATGGGTCCAGGAGCCAACGGTGCAGATTAGAAGGGCCCCTTGCTGGAGAAGTTCCACAGGTGAAAGATTCTGTGTCCTCACCTGATGAGAGGTAAGAGGGTGGTTGCCTTGGATGGGGTCCCCTGGGAACAGACTTGCACGCAGAAGTTTCCTGGGTCCTGTTCTCAGGTGATGTTCCTGTAGGGGAGTAGGAAGAGACAGCAAAGGGAGAAGCTGGTCCTTTCTATGGTTACAACTGAGGCCTCGGCTCCACTGGGGCTGGGGAGGCCCTTCAGCAGTGTCCCAAGTTGAGGCAAGGCAGCCGAAGCCAATCTTTTAAAAAACATTAAAAGAAAAATGTTGTCATTATGAAGGTGTAGTTGGCAAAGTGGGAGGATGGCACTTATTTTATTTAACAGCTTTTAGCTTGATTTATAGCTTGTAAATATCCAGACATATGGTATGTGGGCTTCTATTTGCAGTCCTGCCCTGGGCCCTACAAAGGATGGAGGCAGCCTCAAGGAAGGTGTTCAGTATCAGAAGCTTCGAATCCCCGTAGGTGGATGCAGGTGTGGAGTTAGCACAAGCGAGGGAAGAAGGTTCTACCATTTTCTGGCTTTGTGACTCTGACTACCGTAAGTAGACACTGTTATTATTACCTCTCTTTCCCAGATGGGGACTTTGAGCATCTGAAAGCTTCATTTTGTTGTTCAAGGTCATGCAGCTAGTAAGTGGTAGAACCAGGACTGAAACTAGACAATTCTGAACCCAGGGCCTGTACACTCCATGGCTCTGTGCACAAGGCCAAGGCGGAATCTGGTCAATCCCGCAGATACATGCACTGGGCCCACCTCTCTGCTTGCAGAAATTCTCTTTGAATTTTAAGGCCTGTGCAAATGTCACCTCCTCCATGAAGCCTTCTCTGGCTTTCCTCTGCCACATTTCTTTCTTCACTTTGCTTGTGTCTTCCTCAGACATAAACTTATATACCCTGATTAATATTTAAGTTGCCTCTATGCGTATCTTATCTCCAGGACTAGAATATAAGTTCCCTGGTGCCAGGCAGTCAACCATATTCATCTCTGTATCACTTCATATTCGTTTTCTCTTTCGAGGCAACAAAGTCCCACAAACTTAGCAGCTTAAAACAACACAAAGTGACTATCTCACAGTTTCTGTAGGTCAGAAGTCCGACCTTGGGGTCCTCTTGTAAGCACACTGGTTATTGGCTAAATTCATTTCTTCTCAGATATAGGACTGAGGCCCCGTTTTCCTGTTAGTTGTCAGCTGGGAACTGCTCTCAGCTTCCAGTGTTCCCCCACCAGTTCCTTGGCCATGCGGTCCCCATAGGCCGTTCCCAACATGGATGTTTCTCTTCTTCCAGGCCAGCTCTTTCTTGCAACCAGCTGAAGAACACTCTGACTTTCAAGCACTCACATCACTAGGTCAGGCCCACCCAGGGTCATCTCCCTCTGGAAATAGAGTGTAACAATCACAGGTGTGCTATGCGATATAATCATATTCACGGGTTCAACCCACCGTCAAAGGGGAGGGGATTATACAAAGATGAAGGTCACTGGGGCTTATTTTCGAATTCTCCTGTACACGCTTCTACCACCTAGAATGTATCCTGTGAAAGTTGGCAGTGCAGTGAATGATGCCTCATCGAATCACTCTCATTTTCCTAGCTCATTGCACTTGGCATGTGAGCACAGAAAAACTCAGGATGCCCGCAATCTTTCAGTCTGGGAGACAAAAGAAGAAACTTATATCAAAGAGGGCAGAAGCGATTTGGGTCCCTCATTCTTCGAATCCAGAATTTCCAAAAATAAATATATCGCTGAGGGAAAACAAGATGATTTTAAGGGGTGCATGGTCACAGTAATAAATTATATTGAAGCAAATGCTGAGAAATGCATTCCCTTTCCAATTCTTTTCCAATACCTCGTTACATTAAGGAGAAAGTCTCAGTTTGCTGCCAGCATAACCTTAACACCTCCTACGCTTGCGAATCTCTCTTTATAACAAAGGGTCTCAGGCTCAGAGACTTACAGATGCAACAGTATCCACCTAGCACTGAACAACGTTTTTGTTTGTACTGTGCCGATTTCGGGTCCCATTAATTATGGCAAATGATACCAGCTTTTACTTATAGTGCTGATGAAAGATTTCCTTATTAAACTTTTTTTAAAGAAAAAAGTCAGTGTCCATTTAAATGAAATTATTATATAAGGAATAGTACAGGTGGTTCATGGATACAGCAGAAGTCATCAGTGTAGGATGTGAATGATGGGAGTTGGGGACACAGTGCTCTATTCCAGGGGTAAAACGGGCTGCGGCATCTGGGCTGGGGCTGAACCTGCAGGGGAGAGGTAAACGGAGGCTCAGTTGCTGACACATTGGGAAGGGAGGGGGAAAGGCCTTGAGAATGACCTGGGCAGTGGAATCCTGGCTTCTTGTCCTGGGTTGGCCACTTACCAACTGTGCGGCTTGGAGCGTTCTCTTCCCTTTCAGGACTTGCAGGGTCCCCATGGTAAAATGAAGAGTTTGGACTTGATCATTTCTAGTGTTCCCTTCAACCCTGACTTTCTATGACTCTGTGAATGAGGCAGGCATGATAAAGTCTCCATAATTTTGATTCACATTTCAGTATGTTGCTATGAAAAAAAATATCTCCATAGTTGATCATTGACAGCAGGGTTTCTCAAATGCTGCATTATTGACATTTGAAGCAAAATAATTCCCTGTTGTGGCAACTGCCCTATGCATTGTAGGATGTTTAACATCATCCTTAAACTCTACCCACAGACGCCAGGAGCATTATACCAGTGTGATAACCAGAAATATTTCCAGACGTTGTCAAATATCCCCTAGGAGAGCAAAATCGCCCTAGTTGGGAATCACTGATTTAGGGACAACTCATCTGTTTTTGTGTGATGTATGTTTCATTGGTTCGAGCAGCAAAATGTTACTCAGACTTTCCAGTAGTATTTTTTGCCTTCCACGGAGCAATAGAAGACACTAGGTCACTGGATCAATCTATTGATCCATTGATTAATTCACTCACTAATCATTTACTGAGCATGATCATACTAAACACCAGGCGTACAATGGTGAACAAGGACATTTAACGGGCTTCCCTGGTGGCGCGGTGGTTGAGAGTCCGCCTGCCGATGCAGGGGACGCGGCTTCGTGCCCCGGTCCGGGAGGATCCCACATGCCGCGGAGAGGCTGGGCCCGTGAGCCATGGCCGCTGAGCCTGCGCGTCCGGAGCCTGCGCTCCGCAACGGGAGAGGCCACAGCAGTGAGAGGCCCGCGTACCGTAAAAAAAAAGAAGATTTAAGAACTTGCAATTGGCCACCATTGATTTATGCATCATTTCTTACAAACTGTATTAATTAAGCTATTACTTACATGCTTATTCTTCATCTCACGAATACTTTTTGCATGTGTAGTTTTGTTAGCTCTATGCTGAAGCACAGAGCGCTGAGAAAGACAGACGGGCTACCACTCCTTAAGGAGGTTCCAGAATGCAAGGCACTCTGCTAGGCATGGTTGGGCACTCAAAGTTGACCATGATGAATGAATATGAATATAATGAATGGAGGTTGCTGCCTCAGATAGGCTCAATTTAATGAGGACAATGAGACACTTAACCTAATGGAGTCTATCAGAAAACAAGAAGGGAGAGATTCCCTCTGGCTGGGAAGCTAATACCAACCTTCATGAATGCATTTGAACTGGATAACTAAAAACAACATTTATTAAGAATTACAATGTACCCATTTTAGAGATGGGAAAAATCCTCCAGAAGGCTGAGACATTTACCCAAGATGGAGGGAAGATGCAGAAGGAACTTGAATCCAGGCATAGATGTCTGGCAACACAGCCCCATGAACTTGTCTGCTTTCCCAGGCTCATACTAAAGGGTGTTGAGAGATTTCTCAGATGGAGAGAGAAGTTATAGAAGGGTGAGGGAACAAGGGTAGCAAAAGATTTGCAGACCATCATCTGTAAGAAAGCTGCATAACAGTAAACGTATGACCTTTTTGGTCCCAGAATTCGAGGCTCTCTGAAGAATCCATTCCCAGTGGGAAAGAGATGCGGTAGCTCAGAGATAGAGAGAGAGAGAGAAAGAGAGAGAGACTATGGTGGCCACAGCCAGAAAGCTGAGCACAGTTTGAAAGAAAAAAATTTAGTGGCCAAATTCAAAATGAGCTACTTGGAATATGGTATTCTCTCGTTTTCATTGTTTAGACCTTTGAATCTTTATAGGATGCGTCATCAGAGAATGGCTCCCTCTTAAGGAAACTTATTAAAGGAAACCTCTCTTCATCCTGACTTTTAGTCTTGGTTTTCTTCTAAAATTTTCTTGCAAAACAAACCCGAACCTTAAAGACTTCACCTATTACCGGCGACAGAAATCTCTGCAGGTTCTAAAGATGACTAGTTTCACTACTGAGTGAACTGTATTACCAGAGATATCATTTTACACATTCGACTAGGGAATAGGGGAATATTTTCAGTACGTGCTGTACATAACATCAGCGTGTGTTCCTGTAACATGCTTTCATCTCTATTTGCTGCCCCCTACCCCTGTGATTTGTGATTTGTTCATAAATAATACAAAATCTGAGAACAAATAGAGGAATTTTATCTTCTTCCATTAAAAGAATTTCTGTTGGAGTGGGGAAATTTTTTTTTTTTTTTTTTGCTAATGGTCTTTAAATGTCTTGAAAGACTAGTTGTGTCTAGCACAAATGCCTTCATGTTGAAAAAAAATATTAACCAAGAACTCTATTAGAATGTGAGTCTTGAATATGTAGTAAGGTAGAACATTAAGAGTAGATGATATTATAGCTGCATTATTACAAATTGGCAGCCTAGCAATCTCTGATAATTAAACCTTTATGGGAAGCTCATTGTATTTACCTTGATGGGCTCCAAGTAACAGTAAACACCAAGGCTGATGCATATTTCTTTTGAATTGATCAGAGTTAATATGTCTGTGTGTCCACTAGATTATAGGCTCACTGAGGTCGGGGAGAGGGGCTTTGTATCTTTCACAGCACAAGGCACAGTGGTTTGCAAAATGGGGTGCTGGAGCTGATTTGTCCTGGTTTATGCAAGCTTTGGAAATTTTGCGAGTCAATTGTAAAACCCAGGGTAGATTGAAATTGGCTGTAGTGGGAATATTTACTCCATGGAAATTGACCAACACAACAAATCAGGGCTTTGTTTTGTTTTGTTGAGTGCTGGTTTTCCAGGAAATGTTTGCTCATCTAGAATTTGGGAGCCTCTATTTTGCGGAAATAACAACAACAAATCCTAAACTAAAGCTTTATGATCGAGTTGGAATTTCTTCCTTTGTTGACTGGAGCTCAGTCTGGACTCTGTCTCTCCCTCAATGATGGTATTTCATAATATGCATGAAGAGACCAGGGTAGAACATATCCTAATTTTCCAAGCATAAATAGACCCTAGTCATATGGGCTATGTCTATGCAAAGAAAGCATTTCCCACTTTACTTTGTAAGACAACTCTTTTCATACTGCCTTCCTTCTTTAAATTAATACTCTGACACTGAACACTTTAGAATTAACACTCTGATATCCGTTTTGGGACGCTACAGCACACAAGGCGCTTTGCCAGGGACTAAGGGGCACTCGGTGTGACTAAGAGCTACTTCATGCTGTTTGATATTGTTCTTCTGATAGGAGGAGGAGGAGAGCATAATATACAGAGAACTTGGGCAGGGCCATTCCGTCTTGTTACTGTGATGTGTGGCACTAACATCCATAGGACGTGATAGGTCAGAGCCAGGGTTACCCACTTAGCTAGAGCTAGAACCGAAAAAGGGACAAGGTTTAAAGTCAAGGAAGGTGTGGATCAAGAAAAGTCAATGTAAGAGGAGGTCCAGTGGGGATGATGGGAAGCTGAGCCTAGATATTCTAGAAGTGAAGTCTGAGCGATGGGATAATTCGGGAATTGCATGGTGGGTGTGGGAATTTCTATATTTCGAATCTGGTGACTGCAGGCATGAGTGTGCTGAGACCACGCAAGGAGAATTTAGCGGAGCCTAGGATCGCAATGAGATGGCGGATGACTTAAAGAGTCGCTAAACACGCAGGAAGATGGAGTTCATGACGAAGTCAGAGGAAGCGAGTGTTAAGTAAGTGGCATGGATTGAAGTTGAGCACGTCTCTGGGTGGAAGGGTGATTGTGACTGAGCACAGGGCCCTGTTCGACTGTCCACGTCACACACCTATGAAGCCAGCCTTGCATTTATGTTTCTCCAATTTGCCTAATGACGAGAATTACCTTGGGGAGGTATATAGATTTTACAGATTTTTCTGTCTCTACCCTGAAGAATCCAATACAGGGGTTTGGGGTGGAGCCCTGGAATCTGAATTTTAACTGGGGAAATTGCAATGGGCTGTGCATCCTGGCTTTTTTGGAGGACCTGCTCTGTGCTTAGCACTTTGTGTATGCGTTGGGAGAGACGGAGAGGGAACAGCAGGTATTTTGCGGGGAGTCAACTGTATGCCTTTTGCAGAATCCCCATCTTGCACACTTGCTCCCTCCAGCACCGGGAATGGGCTCCTTTATTCCCCTGAGTTGGAACTGCCTGAATTTTAAAGCACGGCACGATTTATTCAGAGGAAGTCTTTCAAGAAGGAGTGGGAGCTAGGCCGCAGGATTCTAATCTTGAATATTCAGGGAAAGCAGCATGTCCTATTCAACACGGCTGATCGATAATGAGTGCATTCACATTCTAAATGTGTGCATTATGTACAGATACAAAATATACAATGCCCCCAAAACGGGGAAAGACATTTCTGATTGAATTTTTTTGTTTGGGTTTATAAAAATAACTTGTGGTGCATCAATTACTCTCCATTTCCATGGATACAGGCAATACTTTATTATGTAACTCTACAGCTGTGCTGGTTTTTAATATAAAACCCAGATTTTTTCATCTATTTCTCTTTCATAGTTACTGAACTGAGATAATAACATCTTTTACCTATGAATGTATTCAATTCCCTTTTTTTTTTTTCACCATCCTGCAAACTCTTATTGATTAGAATTTCATTTTGTGGCTTTTGTAATAAAATCTCCAGTAAATGTTACCATTGCAGGCAATGGAAGGGCGGAATGGGAAAGGAGGTCATTCTTTATGTATATTGTGTGTAAATATGTATGTAAAGAGAATACAGTGTGTGTGTGCACATTGCTTCCAGCTCCAACAAGTGAAGCCTGGACATTGTACTGGTTTCCAGTTTCTTCTAGGGCAGTTTTCAAATGACCGTTTATGACACGTTGAGAAAATATTCCTTTACTGTTTTCTTTAGAGAACCTACCACCCTCTTTTCTGAGAACAAAACTCTATCTCTGTACTTCTACAATTCATAATTCAGTGTCATTGTTTGAACTCCCTGGTGATGTTCAAAGGTGATGAATACCATGTAGTTCTTTCCAGGTGTTTCCGCACAGAAATGGCCTCCCATCTTCCCGGTGGGGTTGGAGTACTGAGTGATAGGAAGGGTGAAAGAAGAGAGGATGGGGTATGCAAATCCAGGGCAGACTGACAAGGGGGCAGATTAGGAGAATGGAGCTGGATTGGATTTGAGGGGCTACTGGGAGGATTCTGCCCCACAGATTATCAGCCATTTGGAACACTTCCACTAGCTATTCAAATTCTTTGGTAAACAGGGTTAAATTAGGGGACTGGAATGGGCCTGAAGGGTGTACAAATTCCTTGAAATTTTATGTGAAAAACTGCACGTATATGAGTGTGTGCGTTTTTGGAGGAAAGGGTCCGTTATAGGTAGATTTGGGCGAGGCTGCCTGGCTTACAACAATCCTTGGAGAGGTCACTCCCTCTTTTGAAGACAGAGCCCTCAAAGAGAGTGGGGCATAGTTAAACCATCCATCACCATCCTGGTCACAGTGAGTGACCTAAGAGGTGGGCACATGACCTGGGCTGGGCTAATTAGAGTCCTTCCCTGGGAGTTTTCCAACTCAGCTGGGGGGAAAGAGCTCACTTCCCTCTCTGGGTGATGGTGTGAGGATTCAGCCATGATCTCCACCACAGGGCAAAAATTCATCTGCAATGGGAGGGGATATTTAAATGATTAATTAATTCACAAGATCACCATGGAACAGAAAAGAATGACAAGATATCATGGGATACTCAGTGTTGGGCCTTTCCCCACAACTCTGTGGTCTTCCTTCTTAGGAGGAGTCAGATGCACAGGAATTCTGGTTCCACGGCTTTTTGTTTCCCCCTCATTCTTCCCTATCTATCAAATGGTCATAATAATTTCAGCCCTACCTACTTCATCCAGGTGTTGTGAGGACCCAATGAGGTCTTTAAAATTAAATGTTGTTTGTATACTCCCAGGAGTTGTATCTGGACCTATGCTCACCTGTCTTGGTCTGAGATGGCAAACATGCACGAGTGATGTCAATGCTCTCTTTCTCTGCCTGTGGCAGACATCACCAGTTGATCCTAGCATTCTTTCTGGCTCAACCCAGATATGACTCTACAATCTTTTTTCAACACAACTCTCCATGCAGCCTCCAAGACTGATCAGAGTTGGCGTGTAAAATAAAACCCCTTTGGGGTCTCTGATCTAGGTTTTGAATGGGCTGATACTAGGGTTGCAGGCTGGGGATCAATGTCCCACCTAATCATGGGGGAGGGATAAAGATATAACAATATGTTACCACCATTTTGAAAAGGACAAAATGGTGTAACTGTTAGGAAAACATAAACAGGAATTTGGGGGTTAGGAGAAAGGGATTGTTGTATTAGTTATTTAAACATCTTTGTTATCATTAATAACAGAGAGCAGGAAGGTTAGCCAAAATCACTCTAATTACTTCCCCGCAGCATCCCAGGCTGTGAGCCTAAAACTGAACAATTTGACAAGTCAAAACAGGACACAGCGTAAGTAAGTCATTATTACTTTTTGCTTCTGGGAATTTAAGAATGTGAGGATATAAGAACAGAAAAAAAAAATGAACTAAAGATTCACTTAAAAATAACTTTTGAGTAGTTTCAGAGAGCAGCATTTGTATTCCTGTTGGTATGTTTAGCCAGAAGTGAGCAACCTTATGCAAAACCATAGTTCCATCAACAACTGATTAGAAGACACAAGTGGCCTCTAGGCAGGGCCCTGAAGCTTCAGGGAGTAAGTCACAGGCCCATAGCAACTCCATTACCTCAGGCTCTCCCCACCTTGCCGGTGGCTTTGCCAAGTCTGCTGGACAGAGATAATTGCCTAGGTTCCCCAGTGGCTTCTAGGCCACTAGCAAACTCCCTCCAAGGCTTGGGCTCAGTATCTTCGGGGTGCCTGCACACAAAGGTCCACACCCCACCTGGCTATGGCTGGCTGAGTCAGCTGGATTCCTCACCCAAGATGGGCCAATAGGATTTTCTTTCCCCACTTTTAGAATTAAATTAATGGACCTCTAGTAGATATCACTGGACCAAGCAGGGCATTTAGATGCGAGGGGTAAGAGTTCAAGGCAGTTGGGATGGGCTGCTTGCAGGCAGAGCAGAGCAGAGCAGCCTTCTAGAGAAGGGTGTGGTGGAGGCTTTGGCTCTGCTTTCTTAAAATAAAGCCCTTGTCATTCCAGCTAGCTTAACTGGGCTTCCGTTCTCTGCCAGCAACCTTGTCCTGACCCAAACTGCTCCCCCAAATCTGGGATGTCTACCTCCATGGTGCACAAGCTGCTATTTATGTGGCAGGAGAGATGATTTTCCGTGGTGCACTGTTACAGACTTTTAAAACATCACCATCGATTTCCATCATGAGGAGGAAATTCCCTTTCAGCCCTTTTGATTATCTCAGTTCTGTGCTTGTCTTTAACACCTAAGACTTGTTAATTTCCTATTTCAACAAAGAGAGGATAGGACTTAAGCTAAGAGCCTTCAGCAATCAACGTTATCTTGGTAGAATTTAATAATATTATCTTGCATTTAGTTTTAGGTTGCCTTCTTTTATGGCAGGTGATCTTACTTTTCCATTGCCCTCATTCAGACCCACAGAAGCTGTGAGAGATATTAAAAAGACTGCTGTTGTTTAAAGCCAGTAAGTTTAGAGGTGGTTTGTTACACAGCAATAGATAATGGGAACAGAATCCATGCCAGATAATTCAATAGAGGGCAACTAACGTAGAGAACCGATTAGAAAAATGTTGGAAGAGCTCAAAGGGCTGATAAGGAATGGTACAGCCACCCAGAGTTAGCAATGGCAGGAAGTCACTTCAGATCATAGGACTGGAGGGACCCAGAGGGTAGGAGGTGTTACTTGTGCCCAGGAGCCAGGGCCACCTGGCAGGAGCTGGAGCCATGATGGAGATATCTGGTGGGAGAGGGAACTTAAGCTACTGCCAAAGGCAGAGTCCAAAGTGGGGGGCGGTATAAATATTTTAGCTTCTTCCCCGCTCCCATGATCCAGTCTCCTGTTGGGGCTTCTCATGAGACTCTTACCAGAATCCTGTTGCTAAGGAAGCATGAGTGCCATAATTTGCAGGGGTTAGTCCCCTGGGATACAGAAGAGGGCAGGACAGGGGGTCTAAGCATAAATGGGGCAAGTGACCAGCACTCAGGGTCACGTGACACAAACCAAGGCAAAGTACTTCCAAGGAACTGCTGTGACCATGTGGCTCAGAATGGAATTGAGGGCATGAAAGGCGCATGAAGTGTCACAGATTGCCTTTCAACCAGTTCATATGCCACTGGCCCTGTAGCCATCCCTGATTCCTTGAGGTCTGACTTAATCCTTTCCACATTGTACTAGTAGCAAACGGGACCCTTATCAGTTGCAAGTGATTCACTTTCCTGAAATGTCCAGGGTGAAAAGGCTTCAGGCCCAGATGGGTGCAGATATTCAACCGTGTTGAATTCAGGTGACTGTCTGTCCATCTCTCAACTCTCCGCTCCTCTGTCTTTATTCTCAGGGGCAGCTCTGGACTTGCATCCATTGGCCAAGCAGTCCTAGTGTAAACTCAGCACCTCTTTCTCAACCCTTCCAGCCAAAGTTCCAGAGTTGAGTTTTGTTGGCCTGGCTTGGGTCAAATGTCCATGACTGCACTGACCTCTAGGGCCAGGAAAGTGGAATATTCTGGTCGTGTCCATCAAGGTGTCCATCAGTGGAGGCAGGAAACCAAGTCGGATGAGTGAGGCAGGGTCAATTTGCTTAAATTAAGGTGCTTGTCCCCAAAAGAGGGGATGCTAGGTGGGCATAAATAATCGATGTCTCCTTGAACCCTTCCAGCACTTCTACTATCTGCCTTGTTCCTATTTCCCTGCGTCCCTACTATTCAGGCAAATGTTATGCCTTACTCATCTCTATATCCAAACAATGTCTGGCATGGTACCGGGGACCAAGTAAGCGCTCAGTAAATGTTTATGGAATTGGATTGAGGTATAAGCACTTGCGTTATGCATTTATTTCTAGAGCACAACGGGCATTTTCCATACCCCGGGTGCAGGGGTGGGGCAGACTGGATTTCCTGTATTTTCTCTATGGTGGGTGGGTAATAGGCGGAATAGAGGGGAGCAGTGCTGGCCCAAATGCAGCCCTACTCCCATCCTGGAATCTTTTCCCTGCTGCCAGGTCTCTTGGAGACCCTGGCCAACCAAGATGAGAGCCCATCTCCATTTGCTACAAATTAGAAAACCAGCATTTTCCTTTCAGTTGGCCTGAGGCACAAGCTTTCCCTTCCAATTTGAATTGCATATATAAGTACGATTTCCTCCTGTTGGATGTTTAAGGACAATCTGACACTTCAGTAGTTTTTCCTCATCTTTCAGATTTAAAAGAGAAAACACATTTTACAGCCCTGGTTGGTAGCCTAGCTGCTTTGAAAAAGTACTGTCAGCATCACACTGCGAAACCAAAGTTCTTCAATTACTCTGCACAAATTAACTTCAGATTAGTCTTTGCACAGGGCCACCACGTAAGCCCAGACTCCTTTAGTCATTGGCCCCAAGCCAATCTCCCACTAAACAGAACCATTATGGGGCCTGTTTATAACAGTGCCATTAAAAATGAAGAGCTGTCAAGAATCCCTTATAATGATATTGGAAACCGTATTCACAAAGATTTTTTTTTAATGACTGGATGGTTTTTAAAAAGGCAACGAAACACTGTTAAGGAACTATAATGTAATAAATCAATCGTGGTCCCTCTGACTTGACTACACTGTCTTCATATTTATTGCAGCATATGGAAAACCACATTTAATTATTTCCTACATTCCCCACCCCCGACCCTGGCAAAACTTAAGGAGGCATCTAAGTAGAGCATATTTATATTTCAAGAGACATATATTTGCTTTTAGTATTATTTTTTAATTTAATTTTTATTTTATATTGGAGTGTAGTTGATTTACAACGTTGCGTTAGTCTCAGGTGTACAGCAAAGTGGTTCAGTTATATATATAATATGTCCATTCTTTTTCAGATTCTTTTCCCACATAGGTTATTACAGAATATTGAGTAGGTCCTTGTTGATTATCTATTTTATATATAGTAGTGTGTATATGTTAATCCCAAACTCCTACCAAATCTACACTTCAAAGTATTTGCTGGAACATGGGCTCTTTTAAATTTTACTTTTCAAGGTTTCTTCTTTTGAGGGGATGGTTTTAGTTAGGGTTCCTTGATTGTAAGCAACAGAAGCTGACTCCAATTAACTGAAGAAGAGGAAATTTATTGGAAGGATATCAGGAGCTCGCAGAATTGTTGACAGCCTTGAGTTTGAATGAGAGTAGGCAGGAGCCAGGGCAATTCTGAAGGGCTGGAAAATAGGACTTAAAGTCTCTTGTAGCAGAAGAGTGTGGCCAGAGTGCTGCCACCACCCCCAACCATGAAAGTACCTCTCCCTTTATTTCACTCTCTCCAAGGACAGGACATCTGACTGAGCTTAAGCCATGTCTCTATTCCCTGGCTGTACTGAGGAGGAGAGACAAAAGGTAGTCTCTTCAGACTTTTCATAGTGGGGAATGGGCACCCGATTTGCTGTGCCATCCAGGTGACACACAACGGAAGAAGTAGTTTCCCGAAAGGAAATCATTAAGCTGTTTGAAAGTGATATTCGTTGGGATAATGCCAGCTGCTATAACAGATAATATTCCTAATTCTGTTTATTGGCTTAACACAGTAAAAGTTTATTTCTCCATTGCATAATAGTCCACTTTAGTTTTCCTGATTGGATTTTTCTTTTTTAAGGTATTTTATTGAAGTATGATTGACATTTAAAAAGCTGTATATTTAATGTACACAACTCGAGTTTGGACATAATATACACCCATGAAGACATCACTACCATCAACATCATAAACATATCCATCACCTCCCAAAGTTTCCTCTTCCTCTTATTATTATTATTAGTAGTAGTAGTAGTAGTAGTAGCAGTAAATATGCAACATAAGATCTACCCTCGTAGCAACTCTCAAGTGTACAACACAGAATCATTAACTATAGGCACCATGCTGTGTGGTAGATCTACAGAACTTATTTTCCTTGCATTACTGAAATTATGTGTCCTTTAATCATCACCTCTCTATTTCTCCCTCCTCCTAGCCTCTGGTAACCACTATTTCACTCTCTGCTTCTATGAGTTCAACTTTTTCAGATTCCACATATAAGTGAGATCATACAGTGTTTATCTTTCTGTGTTTGGCTTATTTCACTTAGCATAACACCCTCTAGGTTCATCCATGTTGTTGTAAATGACAGGATTTCCATTTTTTGTTTGTTTGTTTTTGCGGTACGCGGGCCTCTCACTGCTGTGGCCTGTGCCATTGCGGAGCACAGGCTCCGGACGCGCAGGCCCAGCGGCCACGGCCCGCGGGCCCAGCCGCTCCGCGGCATGTGGGATCCTCCCGGACCGGGGCACGAACCCGTGTCCCCTGCATCGGCAGGCGGACTCTCAACCACTGCGACACCAGGAAAGCCCAGGATTTCCTTTTCGAAGGCTGAATGATATTCCATTGTATGTGTATACCACATTTTCTTTATCCATTCATCCATCAACAAACACTTAGGTTGTTTCCAACTTTATTTTTCTTCCCAGTTTTACTGAGAAATAATTGACATACATCACTGAATAAGTTTAAAGTGTACAACATGATGGTCTGATTCACATATATTGTGTAATGATTATCGTAATAGGTTCAAATAACACTCATCTCATACAGGTACAATATAAAGAAAAGAAAGAAGAAAAGAGAAAAAAAGAAAAAATAATTTATCCTTGTGATGAGAACTCTTAGGATTTACTTTATTAACAACTTTCCTATATATCATACAGCAGTGTTAACTATAGTTGCTATGTTGTACATTTACATCCCTAGTACTTATTTATCTTATAACTGGAAATTTGTACCTTTTGACCGCATTCCTCCAATTCCCTCTTCCCCAGCACTTCAAATATGGTAACCACATGTTTTATCTCTTTTTCTATGAGGGTTTTCTTTTGTTTTTAGATTCCACATGTAAGTGTCTGACTTATTTCACTTAGCATGATGCCTTCAAGGTCCATCCATGTTGTTGCATATACTAGGATTTCCTCATTTTTAAAAGATTGAATAATATTCCATTGTATAAATATATACAACTTCTTTATCCATTTATCCATCAGTGAACACTTCGTTTCTATGTCTTGGCTATGATAAATAATACTGCAATGAACAAGAGGGTGCAGATCTTTTTGAGTTAGTGTTTTCATTTCCTTTGGATATATTTCCAGAAGTGGAATTGCTGGATCATATGATAGTTCTATTTTTAATTTTTTGAGGAATCGCCGTTTGCTGTTTACCATAGTGACTATGCCAATTTAAAATCACATCAGCCGTTCATAAATGGTTCCCTTTTTTCCCACAGCCACACCAGCATCTGTTATCTCTTGTCTTTTTATCATGCCCATTCTAACAGCACTAGGTGATATTTAATTTATTTTATTTTATTTTAATTTATTTTTGGCCGTGTTGGGTCTTTGTTGCTGCACATGGGCTTTCTCTAGTTGTGGCCAGCGGGGGCTACTCTTTGTTGCGGTGCGCGGGCTTCTCATTGCGGTGGCTTCTCTTGTTGAGCTCTAGGCACACAGGCTTCAGTAGTTGTGGCACGTGGGCTCAGTAGTTGTGGCTCATGGGCTCTAGAGCACAAGCTCAGTAGTTGCGGTGCACCGGTTTAGTTGTTCCGCAGCATGTGGAATCTTCCTGGACCAGGGATGGAACCCGTGTCCCCTGCGTTGGCAGGCGGATTCTTAACCACTGCTCCACCAGGGAAGCCCTCTCATTGTGCTTTTAGTTGATATTTCTTTAATGATTAGTGATGTTGAGCATTTTTTCATGTACCTGTTGGCCTTTCAAACATCTTTAGAAATTTTGGATGGTAACCCCTTATCAGATAAGGGGCTGCAAATATTTTTTAGTTTGATGTTTGTCAGGTTGTCCCACTAGCTTACTTTTTATTTTGTTGCTTGTGTTTTAGGTGTCATATCCAAAAAAAAAAAAAAAATCATTTCCAAGGCCCATGTGAAGAGCTTTATTCCTATGTTTTCTTCTAGAAGTTTCATGGTTTCATGTCTTACATTTAATTCTTTAATCCAGTTTGAGTTAATTCTTGTGAGTTGTGTAAGATAGGGGTCCAGTTTCATTCTTTTACATGTGAATATCCAATTATTCTGGCACCACTTATTGAAGAGACTTGTCTTTTCTCCATTGAGTATTCCTGGCTCCCTTGTCAAATATTATTTGGTCATATAGGCTTGGGTTTATTTCTGGGCATTTGGATTCTGTTCTATTGGTCTATTTGTCTATTTTTATTTTAGTACCATACTGTATTGATTACCATAGCTTTATAGTATAGCTTGAAATCAGGGAATGTGATGTATCCTGTTTTGTTCCTTTTTCTCAGGATTTCTTTGACTATTTGGTGTCTCTGTGGTTCCATATAAATTTTAGGAGTGTTTTTTCTACTTCTGTAAAAACTGCATTGGATTTTTGATAGGGATTGCACAGAACCTATAGATGGCTTTTGGTACTATTGACATTTCAACAATATTAATTCTTCCAATCCGTGAACATGGGATACCTTTCCATTTATTTATGTCTTCTCCGATATCTTTCATTGTTAGTATATACAAACGCTAATGATTTTTGTATGTGAATTTTCTATCTTGCTACTTTACTCAATTTATTGATTAGATCTCACAGTTTTCTTGTTGAGTCTTTAGGATTTTCTATGTAGGAAATCATGTCTTCTGCAAATAGAGACAATTTTACTTCTTCCTTTACAATTCTGACAACTTTTATTTCTTTTTCTTGCCTGATTGCTCTAGCTAGGACTTCCAGTACTATGCTGAATAGGAGGGCTGAGAGTGGGCACACTTGTCTTGTTCCTGATCTTAGAGGAAAATCTTTCAACCTCTCACCCTTGAGTATGATGTTATTTATGGGCTTGTCATATATAATCTTTATTATGTTGACATATCTTCCTTTTATGCCTAATTTGTTAATAGTTTTTAATAATGAATTGATGTTAACTTTTGTCAAATGCTTTTTCTGTATCTATTAAGATGATCATATGATTATTTTCTTTCACTCTATTAATATGATGTATTACACTGATTGATTTGTGTATGTTGAACCATCCTTGCAACTCAGGGATAAATCCCACTTGATCATGGTGAGTGATCGTTTTAATGTGATGCTGAATTCAGTTTGTTAGTATTTTATTGAGAATTTTTGCATCTATATTCATCAGGGATACAGGCCTGTAGTTTCATTTTTTAGCAGTGCCCTTTTCTGGTATTGGGATCAGGATAATGCTAGTTAGCCTTGTAAAAAGAGCTTGGGAGTGTTCCCTCTGCTTTGAATTTTTGGAAGAGTTTGAGAAAGGTTGGTGTTAATTCTTTAAATATTTGGTAAAATACACCAGTGAAGCCATCTGGTCTTGGGCTTTTCTTCATTGGGAGATTTTTGATACTGATGCAATCTCCTTATTAGTAATTGGTCTATTCAGATTTTCCATTTCTTCCTGATTCAGTCTTGGTAAGCTGTATGTTTCTAAGAATTTTTCCATTCCTTCTAGGTTATTCAGTTTGTTGGTATATAGTTGTTAATAATGCTCTCTTATGATCCTCTATGTTTCTGTGGTATCAGCTGTAATGTCTTCCTTTTCGTTTATAATGAGTGATATCTCTGTGGTGTCTAGAGGAGTTTGCATGTATGCATTCTTCAGGGGAGCATGGTGCACTGGCCACAGGTGGATGGACAGTGGGGACTGCTGGGAGCATGAAGTGGCTAGATGTGGGAGTTCCCTAGCTGGTTAGTAGGGCCTATGGTCTGTTGTTGAGATCCACATTCTGCTGGCTCTGAACCATCACCTCTTTTCTCTGTTCCTAGTTGTCCCCAGACTATTCAGCCATGCCTATCCCCTTAATGTCCTGGGTAGGGCAAGAGAGAAATAGGCCTCTTGGGCATGTTCTGCAAGGCTGGGGAAGCCAGGTGCTCACTTCACTCTCACTTTCCCTGGTGGGAGAAATTGTGGACATGGAGGGTCTCTTTGGCTCTGAGCTGTGCCGCCTTGGGGGAGGAACAACAAGGGTAAAGTGAAACTGGTCTTAACTGTTTCAATGCATCTATTCTTGGATTTTTTGCTACATCGAGGTGCTGGAACCTCTTAGCTATATGCCTGGGCTCCCATAAAGGTATTCTTCTTCACAGATGATTGTTAAAATCAATATTTCTGTTGGGGTATGAGGGCTAGACTCTCCTATTTGGCTATCTGATTGATATCCTCTGGTTGTTCCTAACTGGGAGGCTCACTTCTAAGGAGGGATTCAGGGATCTAGGTTGCTTCCATCTTGTAGCCCTGCATCTTCAATATGCGGCCCCTAAACTCACTCTGTAGGTGTTCTATATTTCAGAGAGGAAGAGTATGGAAGATTGCCCCACCCCTTTTTAATGGGCCACATCTGGAAGTAGTGGGCATCATTTCTGCTCAGATTCCATTGGCTAGAAGTCAGTCTTATGGTCCCACTGAATTTCTAAGGGGAGTTGGAAAATATAAATCCCAGCAGGGTAATTACTTCCCAGCAGTGCTCTGCACCATGGAAAGAAAGCATAAACCTTTGGAGGATAGAGAGAAGCCTTTGTCATGGAAGGGGAAATGAGGGACAGCCTCCTCAATAGATAAAGATCCACTCTTGAGTTTGGGCAGGTGTTAGATTTCTTTAATTTGAGCATGACTGATTGCAGAAGTGAGACTTTTTCTAGTTTTGCCACTATACCTTTCCCCCCCATAATTGGTTTCTGATCTAAAAGTTCCTAGTGAGACTGGAAAGGTATTGCTATCCCAATTTTGCACCTGGGAAATTTGAGAATTAAGGAAAATAAGAGCTTGCATTTAGTGCTTTTTGACTCCTCAGAAAATGATCCTTTCACTACACAACCTTGTATCCATAGTATGCTGACATCTTGTTGTTTCCTTGAGCAAAACAGGAAGTTCCATACTAACATTGGAACCAAAACTAAACCCTATTCTCCACTCTGATGGAAAAGGTTGCTGTGTACTTTTCATATCTTAAAGTAAAATAAACCCTCCCTCATTTTCCTCTCCACTTAGCCCCAGTTTAACCCAACTCCCCAATTCAATTCTCTGTTTGGGCTTGTTTCACAGGTTTATTTTTTCCCAGAGATGAAAGTTTCTTACAACAACCCCGAGTATTTTAAAACAAAGATCTTAGTTGTTATGCAAACACAGTCTCATTTCCACAAAAGAGCATTTCAAAAAAGAAAAATAAATGCACATTTCAAAATGTCAGTTAAAGAAATGGAAAAAAATGAAAAAGAATGTAAACCTACCAGGGAAAAGGTGCAATATAATGCCAAGTTGCCTGAAGAGTTTTCCCATGTCATGAAGGTAAGTGAAAGTGACTGGCTTAGGAACAGGAATATTTTGACAATTTTAGAAGTGTGTGTATTACATAATATAATATAATATATTAATATATATAATTTAAACCAACGCAGTATATTGGTTAAAAGAGTAGGCTGGCATCAGTAAACACAGCTTTACTACCTTAATTTCTTGCTTCTGTGTCATGGGTCTTTAGCATTAAATTCATATTAAATACACTTTTAAGCAAAGTAATAAGCTAGAGATGTAATTCTGATCAATGCTGTGTCATTTCATGGTGAGGTGGGGAAGGTCATTCATCTTGAGGCTACATTGTACTAGAGTGGGTTCTGCCTTAGGTTTAAGGTTGGAAGAGCTGGGTTCAAGCCAGAGCTTTGCTTGGGACTGTGGGCACTGATCTTCCCATGTGCTCTTGAACCCCTCTAGTGAATTTTTCAGGTTAGTTATTGTATTCTTTGCTCCCTAATTTCTGTTTGGTACTTTCTTCTATTTCTATTTCTTTGTTGAAATTCTCACTTTGCTCATGTATTGCTTCTGGTGAGCATCTTTATTATGGTTATTTTGAATTCTCTTTCAAGTAAATCATATAACTACATTTCATTAGGGGGATTTCTGGGGATTTATCTTGTTTTTTATTTGGAGCCTATTTCCCTGCTTCTTCATTTTCTTTGACTCTCTGTGTTGGTGTCTGTGTCCTAGACAACAAACAGCCATCCCTGTATGACACCAGATTCTGGGGGCTTCTCTAAATTTGGTGCTACTCTAATCTGTTTCTTCATTTTTAGCTGCCCCCAGACATCTGGAGTACACTAGATCTTGTCAGCTCCCCAACACAAATGAGACTAAAGCCCATTCCTCAGGCAGCCCCCGGAAAAGATGGATCATTAGATGCTCTTTTCAACTCTTTCTCTCCTCAAGAAGAAGCTGGGGTCTGGAGTTATTCACCTATTTGCACTATGCTTAACCAGGGAAGAGGTTATGGTAACTAGTTGTGTGCTAGTACCATATCTGTTCTCACTGGCCCCTAGGTGGCTAGATTATTCTGGGCTCTGTCAACACGCCGAGAGAGGCTTGATGGAAGCAAGTCCTCTGAGTATCCCCTGGAAAAGTTGGGGGTGTTGGGTGTGTCTACCTCTTTCCCTCCCCAGGGAGAAGCTGAGAACTGAAGAGTTTTCTCTCAGTACTGTAGCACTGTGCCGGAGGTAAGGATTATGGCCAGAGGGCGTCTTGAGTTTCCCTACCAGCCTCTATGTGGATAGTTTCATGCTCTCCCAGGGTGCAGGAGCCTCCAACTGACTTCTGGATTTCTCACAAGGGAATTTGGCTGTAAATTGTTGTTGACTTGGTGTGTGTGTAGTGGGGAGGAGGGTCCAGGGCTTCTTAGTCCACCGTCACCCCTCCTTTCATTAAATGAAGGGGTTAAAAAAGATGATTTTGGCAGCCCCTTCCAGTTACAAACTATGGAAAAGCAAGTATGTTGTCCTTCTTCCAAATCATAACTTTCCACATAAACTTACTTACATCTCTCTTCATTTCCTCTTGCCATGAGTCTTCCTATTAACTCAATGATATCAGGTAGACTATCATTGACATTAGTGCAGCAACAAATTGATGTACCTCATTAGATTTGCTTGGCCTTACCTGCCCATCTGGTCCAAGAACCTCATCATGAGACGGGATCTCCAGCACTACCTGTATGGTTTCTCACCCTCCAAAAGAAGGAACAGACGTGAAGCATCTGCTCGGATCCACAGAACTTCAGCATACAATGGGGTCTCCTGCATTGCTTACCTCAACTAGTCACTATAGAGAAGAAGAAGTAGAGATGTCTCAGCCACCACCACCATCCCCTTATCTCTTAATGTTGGTGACCTCATGCTCCCCTGAGAATGAAGCTGCCGTTCAGCGTGGCCTCCATCGTGCTCACTCTAGTAGCTGCAGTGCCCAGGTCTAACCAGATTGGACCCACAGCATCCAAAGATGCAGCCCAAACCAGAAGGGTTGATGAGTTTGTGAAGCAAACTCCATCCAATGAGAGAAAAAGGATAGCAAAGAATCTGTAGATAAATTCCTCATCCTTCCTTCTTCCAATAGATGGTTCCCAGTTGCAATGATTTCATAGTTTCTCCAGGGATGTCCGACATGACCAAGAAATTGTGTTTCTTTTGAGGCTGTGGCCAGCTCAGTGATGCACCCACTTGTGTTTGCTTCTCCTTCATCACAGCCTTGCATCTTTTTCCCCTCACTCTTGATGCCCTGGTATTGTACATTCTCATAAAGCCCTGGTGGGCAAACTTTGCCTCAGGCTGTTCTCTAAGGAACTGTGCTAAGACAACATTTTTCAAAGCATTTCCCCCAATACCGGACAATCAGCACTTGCATTTGGGAGATTATTTTAGGGGTCCCCCACAGATACAACACTGAATCCTTTGATGAGAAAGTTCCTTCTTTATCAATTTGCTTTCAGTCCTTTTAATTACCCCATGGAGAAAATTTCTATTTGGAGTGACTTTTCTTAAATAACTCTCCACAATTCAATACATTCCCTCTCAGCAGAGACCAGATTGAAGGCACAAAATCTGCAGCAGAAATTGTAATCACATCATTTCATATCCAGTGTATTTATTCTGTTTAGTTTCTCTTTATGGTAAATGACACTCATTTTCCAATTACACTAGTGATATATATTTCCCTTTTAAATAAAATGAACAGAAGAAGTCAATTAAAAATAAATAAGCAGATAAAACAAGGAGGTGATCTGAGATAGAGGAGAAGCACACACATGGTACATAGCACAGGGATTTGGCCCAAATGATGAAAATGGAACATGGTCAGCTGAAATTTGGGAAACTGCCTGGTAGCAAAGGCTTTTGCTTGGTACTATGGGGGCAACGAAAACCTGTCTCAACCTCAATTTCAAAATGCTCTTTGTTCCTTGCTAGCATTTCCCTGAGATCCTCTTATGCGCTACAGCCCCTTTCTTCCCCAGGGTATAGAGGTCTCCTAGCCTTCAAGTGGATTTTGCCAACTGTGTTTGATCCAGTGCAGCAATAAGATTCCTACTTCCTGTCGTCTATAACTAAAGGCACGGACTTGAATAACAAGAATGCCAAAGAGGGGCTTCCTTGGTGGCGCAGTGGTTGAGAGTCCGCCTGCCGATGCAGGGGACGCGGGTTCGTGCCCCGGTCCGGGAGGATCCCACATGCTGCGGAGCGGCTGGGCCCGTGAGCCATGGCCGCTGAGCCTGCGCGTCCGGAGCCTGTGCTCCGCAACGGGAGAGGCCACAACGGTGAGAGGCCCGCGTACCGCAAAAAAAAAAAAAAAAAAAAAAAAAAAGAATGCCAAAGAAAAAGGAACCCCCCAGATCCACCCATGAGACCCATCCTTTCATCCCCCCAACCACAGTGAGGTCTCTAAACCTGGTCTGGCTGCTGCTGTGACCCCAGCCTTATCATCTCTCGGCTCAAACTGCAAGAGCTTCTGGAAGCCACTCATCATCTTCTTTCCAGTTTAATACACCTAGTCTTGGCACCAGAGAATGCCATTATGTTCCCATAATCTCCATTGCCCCCCATTGTTTGGAATGGCAATGGTATACCTATTACCTGTAGAACTATACTCTACCTATCTAACTTCAAGATTGCCTTCCTGCCAGCTTGCTTCTCCTAGTCCCTCCTGTCTAGAAATTCTCGCTGTTTCCACGGAATCCTTCCCTCCCTCCTTTGTAGCTTAGTTGCTGTAGCTCATCTTCACTGCCTGCCATTTCTTGCTTCTTTCTCTTCCCACCCTCTCCCATTCCAGGCTTCTATCACTTGGTTTTCTTCTTTTGTGTTCTCTAGGCCTCCTTCCAGGCTTACTCACTGAAAACGCAGTGTTTAAATGTCACCCTTCTTCCATAATTCATGGAGAGAAGTTTCTCAAGGTTTAGGAAATGCCACTGCAAGACACCATGTCCCCTCTCTAGAACCCATCGTCTTCTTCTCCTGGCACTCACACGTTGAACCAGATACGGAGTTCCTCTTTGCAATTTGGTATTCATTTCTAGGACAAAGGGCCCAGGAGCACAGGACCTTTACCCTCAAGCAATTCTCTCTATGTCAGAACCAGGAGAGGACTGTCGTCAGGAGGGCAGTGCAGTCTCGTTTTCTGCTTCTGTGCTCTCGGGACTGAGGCCTCCCTAGACCCGAGGTCCAGCCAGGTCTCAACCCAGAAGGAGTTAAGGTGATCCACAGTGGGGATGCCCAGCTAAGAGACACAGGCCTTGTTCATTCATTTGGAGGAGATTCCCAGGAGAGTCCTGAGGACATAGAGCACCCGTCCTGTGCCCCCCTCTCCCAACCTCCTTTTGTGAAAAATAAGTCAAGAGAGAAAAGAAAGGAAAGGAAAAGAGAGAAAAGAAGGGAAGCAGGAAGGGAGGGTGGGAGGGGAAGAAAGAACAGAAAAAGTAAAGGAGGCTTTGAGCTTGGTGCTGAGTACGTGAAAGGCAGGTCTTGGATCTAATGTGCAACAAAGTAGAGCTCTGTCTCTACACCCACTGCCTCTAGGAATTGAGGGAACATGGCATCAAATTCTACCCTACACTCAAGGGGAAATGACCTTGGTGGAAATTTGCTGAGGCCTCTGTGGAAATTAGAACAGCAACCTTGAACTCCAGGTTTGGAAAGAATCAGGACTTCCTGTCCTGGGATGGGCTCCTCAAAGAGATGAGGGCAAGAGTTGGGGGCAACGCCCCCTCTCCTCCATACTTATACACCCAGCAGTCTCAAAGGAATGGAGCTATTTTTCTGTATCTCCTTGTGATGCAGCCCTAGCCCCACCACCTCCTGGAAGCCTTCCTGGATTACTATCCTGTCTTTCTGTTAGGGGCATTGCCTTGTTTTCCTTCCCTTCTTGTTTTTCAGCCCTGCCCTCCAAATGGCGTCTCACAGAGATGCACATAGGAGGTGCTCAGTAATGACTACTTGTTGAGTGAATAAGTGAGTGACGTACTGTGGTTCAGGTAGGAAAGAATGCAGGAATCTTTGGAATTCTGAATCCATTTCCAGCTGCACCGTTAATTTATCTGTATGGCTCTGGGCAAGTCTCTCCAATTCTCTGACCCAGAGTTTTCTCATGTGTAAAATGGGGATAATAATACCTACCTTCCAAAGAAGTTCAACATTTACAGGTTGTGGTAGGCAGAATTATGTCTCCCCCCACAAAGATGTCTACATTCTAACCCCTGGAACTTGTGAATATGTTATGTTATACAACGAAGGGGACTCAAACCTGCAGATGGAATTAAGGATGTTAATCAGCTGATCTTAAAATAAAGAGATTATCCTGGATTATCTGGTTGGGCCCAATGCAATCACAAGAGTCTTTAATAATGGAAGAGGGATGCAGACGTGAACCAAAGAGATGGTGCTGAGAGAAATACTCAGCCTCAGGTCGCAGGCTTTGGAGATGGAGGAAGAGGCTAAGAGCCCAGGAATGCAGGCAACCACTAGAAATTGTAAAAAGCAAGGAAATGGATTCTCCTTCCCCTAGAGCACCCAGGAGGAATGCAACCTTGTGGATGCCTTGCTTTTAAGCCAGCGAGACCCATTTCAGATTGCTGATCTCCAGCACTGCAAGAGAATATGTTGCTTTAAGCCACTGTGGTAATTTGTTACAGCAGCAAGAGGAAACTAATGCACGGGTGTTGTGTGTAAAGTCCTTGGCACACACTGGGTACTTTAATGGTTGACATCAGAGAACGACTGACTGACTGAATGAATGAATATTAGTGTTTCCCACTAGACTATCAGCAAAGTGAGGTTAGTGTTTCTTCTCTTACATTCCACCCAGCATCTAACAGAGTATTACGCACACACCAATGCTCAAAAAGGCTTCTAGACTCAGCCTGAATTTCACCTTTGGGGATTGAGCTATGCCAGAAGAAGAGATGGGATAGAGACTCAGCATAGAAGAGGATGTAGGAGCTTATAAAAGGCAAATTGACTTCTTGCCTGAAGTGTCGGGGTGGTGAGTGCAGGTTACCTCCCAAAGCACGTAACACAGAAGCCAGGTTTTAACGCCACCTTGCTGGGAGGCTCCAGGTGAAGATGCTGGAGAAGATGGGAGAGAGGACTCTTAACTCATCTCCAAGACACAGAAGAGGCTGTTTCTCTGGATGAGAGATGCTATTCATCGGGGGAAGTGTTCAAGCCCGTTTCTATTCACAACTGTCTGCTGAGGCACGAGGCTGAATTCACCCAGGATATCCAAAGAGCCAAGCCCTGGTGCAGGCAAAGACAGGGAAGGCCATTGCAGAGCCGGATTTTGCAAATTTCCTTCATGCGCTTGGGCCCTCCTGGAAGTCCAGGTTCCAAACAGGAAATCTTGCTTATAGGGATCCTGCTGATCGATTATCAGTCTGACGCTGCTGCAAATCACTGAATGTCTTCCTTCATTTCAAAGAAAGGAAAAAATTTGGTTTCAGTTCTGAAAGCACAGGGTAAGAAACCCAGAGGTCACTTTCTCTTTCTTTCGAGCTCTCTCTCACTCTCTTAAACAAGGAGAAAGGCTATATTTTTCCATGGATTAAGTCCAACACAGAGAAGACTGTCACTGTGAAAACAATAGAATTTATCTCCACTGATATAGCTTGACACTGGGACAAGTGCCTGAATTGTTGCCATAGCAATAAATGTGTCGGACTTATGCATGCGTTTTCTACTATAGGATTTTGATTAATGGCATTGACTAAATGGTGTAAGGGGGGAGAGACCATGCAGAAGGCCCGAGGAGAGACAGCCAGGCTGCAGAGGGTCTGCCACAGCCCACTACAGATGGGTGGCAAGTGGAGTTGACCAGAAACCAGTTAAATGGGAGGTGGAATCTCTTCAATGGAGGAGCATCTGCACGGCCGGCCGCGGAGCCTTGTAGCAGGGGTCTGAGAGCGGGAGGGGAGGATGCATGACAGTGAAGCCAGAGCTCCATCAGGGCCAGAGAGCTCATGATATCTCACTTCCACTGAGTGCTTCCTATGTGCCTGTGTGCTTGGGATTTTACGTGTCTCAGTTTATTAATTCCTTACATGAACTCTATGAGGCAGCTATTATTTTTTTCTCTGATAAAGAAACTGAGGCACAGAGAAGTTAATTAACTGCAAAAGTCACACAGCTAGTGAGTGGCAGAATCCGGATTCAGACCCTCAGGCTGTCTGGCTTTGGACCCTGAGCTTTACCACTGCATTGTGCTTTGCTCCAGGAACAGGTACCGTCCTGTCCTCCTGATTTTGCCTATCAGTACTGGCAATGAGCGTGGAAGAGGGGGGATGGCGGGGGAGAGAGGGGATGTCTCAGTGAAAGACAGCCCCACCTCTGGAAAATCAAGGCAAAGTCCTCAGAGCTCTCTGCAGGAAGGGGGCACATCTTACTCGCTGCTAACATCATAGGCACCAGTAAGTGGCCTTAGGCGTGCTACCTATCAGTATGTACTGAGCACTTCACATTCACCAAAAGGCAGGGTGGGACAATTGAATGAGGCCTGGAAGCCAGAAAGGTTTGACTCCTGACAGTGTCAATGTGACCTTGGGCTGCTCACTGGATCTCTCCAGGCCTCCGTTTCCTCATCTGTGAAATGCATATAATACAAGTACCACCTCGTCTGTGGTTGTAAGGATTCAATGAGAGGGTGTATTGCAAACACTGAACAGAGTGACTGGCTCACTCGCTCAAGTAACTCCTCAAATTAAGTTAATTTTTCAAAAGACTCATTTTTCTAATTTGCCTGGTGTTCAGAAAACCCTTTCTGTTTTCAGATTTGTTCTTTCCTTTAGTTCAAACAAGTTTGCTACTGTCATTTTCCTTGACTTTTGCTTCTTTTCCTCTTATTCTTTCCTTTTTGATTTTTTTTTTTGACTTGTAAACTGGGTCTCCTGAGTATGCCTGCCCACTTTCCTTCACTCCTTTTTTCATTTCTAAGGTCTATTGTCCTTTGAGATCAGGCTGCAATAATCACGTTTGTCTTCCATCTCACTCATTGGGTATTTTTCTTCAGTATTCATTCTATTGTACACTCCTCTGAAATGGCTCCTACTTTTAAATTATTCCTTTATGACAATCTAGTTTAATTCTACAGAGGCAATGTTATATTAAATATTTTTGAAATCACTATTCAGAATTCTTTTAATTTTTATTTTTTCAGTTTTCAGCAATAAATCTATGTGAGAAAGGCTGTTTCTCCAAGGTGTCCCTCTTCTGCTGGGCCACAATGTTACTGGTCTGATTTCATTCGTTCATTCACTCAAGAGTTATTGAGTGTCTATTATATACCTATATCATTCATCACATCAGATGGTCATAGGAAAGGAAAATATAGGAGGGTGTTGGGGAACTGAGAGTGGCAGGGGTAGCTATTGTTTATAGCATTGTCAGGAAAGGCCTCTCCACAAATGCAATATTTGAGCAGAGTCCTGAAGAAATTAAGGGAGCAAGAGATGTGGCTATCTAGGGGAAGAACATTCTAGCAGAGGGAATAGCCAGTGCAAAGGCCCTATTCCATTTGCAGAAACAAGCCTGTTTTCTGTAGAAGACAGCTGTAGTGGGAAACTCCACAGAGATGGCTGTCACCAGGGTACCTCTTTTTGCCTCAAGCCTAGCCTATGCCACAGGATAATTTTTGTAGGGTTTTCTCTAATTCCCAGAAATAGAGGGTTTTTTTCCCCCAGGAGAGGAAATTTTGAGTTGGTCCATGATGTCTCCATCAGTAAGATACTGCTTGCATTCTAGCAGAAATCCTTTGTTTTGAGAGGTGGCTGACACTTATCCTAGTTTCAGGGATTGCTGCTGGTATGAGGAAGGCTTGGAAGGAAGGATGTACCCCATACTCCACTGCAGGAGACTAAGGATAACAAATACATACCACAAGTGCCCGGATCCCATGGCAGGTAGCACTTGTTGATCATGGTGCTCTTTCTTGCTGAGATTAGATGCCACTTCAGAATCCTTCTTAACACTCCAAGTTAGTCATAATAGAACCCAAAATGAAACCTTTTGATCATCTTTGATGATGGTTTCTGATAATATGCATATAAATGGAATTTTTGTATTAGGTCAAACCATATGAAACTGCTATTAGGTAACTTTTTTAAAAAAATGACAATTTCATGTGGTTCAGTCTAGTCCATTGAGTTAAATACAGCTCTGTTCAATGGACGTTTGTTGAGAAATCTTTTGCTGAGCAAAGATTTCTTGTTCTCTGTGAACACTTCAACCTGAATATACCTGCATCTTTTCATACATTAAATATTCTTAAAGCGGGACCCAGCTGTATTGATTAATATCCTAACACAACTACCTTGGAACCAGCTTCATTCCCAGCCTTTGTCTAATTTTTTTTCACCTTCTGGGACCATGAGGTGGCTGAACCTAAAATACAGAGCCCCCCAAAGACATGCCAATAAGCCATCGTTTTCCCTCTAACCTCTATGTGGTAGCTTGTGTTATTGTTCTCATTCATTCACTCCCTCCCTGTAAGAGGTTTATAGTTTCCTCATGCATTGCCAACTTGCAGTGCTTCCCTGTGAGAGATGTGTACTTCCTGCCCCCTTGACTTCAGACGTGGTCAGGTGACTTGTTTTGGCCAAAGGAATGTGATGTACGGTCCTCTAGGCAGAAGCTTTCAAAGACACTGCATGGTTCAGTCATGGTGCTTCTTTTCCTTCCGCTATGAGTCCTGGATATCTGGTTTGGAAGACACATGGAGCAGAAGTGTAAAGCCTCAGCTTTGCTGTAGCAACATATAGAGTGAGTGAGAAATAAACCTTTGAAAGCCACTGAAATGTTGGGGGTTATTTGTTATTGTAGCTGTACCTGGCCAAGGCTGACTAATACACTTTGTCAGCATTAAATACCACGTTAAGAAATAACTTTCCCAGGGCTTGCCCGGGGTAAGTGTCATGTAGCTATAGAGCTTTTGGTTTACATAAGCTGTTGGTATCAATGGTGTGGAGGGTGTAAGACCATTCAGCCTTTCTAGACACAACCTATGATAGATGTGCCAGAAACTTTAGAAGAACGTGTCCAAACCACATGATCATAGGTATTTTGTGGAAAAATAAGAGACTTGGACTTCAAATATGCTTGGAAACACTGGGTTAAATGAAGTTAAACAGGATTCTTTCCAGCAAGACTTCTCAGAGTTTTTAATATGCTGAGGTGCATTGTGAGTCTCCTAGGGAAGATGGTGATACAGAGTTCACTGTTTTCCAAAGTTGTTTGATCATGGGATTTTTTTTTTCATAGACTATTACATGGGCTTAATGCTCTGCAAAAAAACTCAGCAAATGCTGCCTTTGGTGGCAGCAGAATTTGCATATTTCTCCGAACTTTCCCATCTCTTCCAGCCAACGATCTATTTCACTGTTTGTCTTCACTCTCGCCTTTGTTTTGTCTTGTCTTCTTTTGCGACCTGCTCCTCCATCCCCTTTCATCATTCTACCTTTGCTTCCTATTTCTCCTTCTTCCCTTCCTCCTTTTCTTCTTTCTTCTTTCCTCTCCCGTCCCCTTCCAACCCCCATTGTCTCCTCTTCTCCTCCCCTCTCCTGTTCTCTCTCTTCACCCTCTTTTTCTCTCTCTCTCTCTGGCTTTTCACGAAGCCCAGAGAGTTTTCTCTGACTGGGTGACCCAAGGGAATGTCTTGCTTGATTGTCAAGTACCATTCCTGAAAATAAACCCAGCGATGGCGCTGCCTGGTCTTCCCAGGTGTGGTGTTAATTTTAAAGCAATGGGCTTTAGCACTGCATCAGCCTCCTTAAGGAGAGATCTTTTGTTCTAGACTCAGACAAAGCAGCCCAGTCGGCCTTAAAAGAAAAAAAAAAAAGCTGTTTCATTTTATATTGGAAAAATACAATGTGACATCTGGAGAATAAATTGTTCAGTCAGCCAGAAATATGCCTTGTAAAAATTGCTTAGGTTTCTGTAACAAGATTATTTACTGCGAGTGTTCACCTATAATACAGCACACTTTTGAAATGGACCTTTTATGAAACACATCAAGAACTGTAGAAATGTATTCAGTGCATTAATCTACAACACTGCACACTTTACCACACTTTCAGAGTAGATTTCAAAACTCAGACCATCTAATGAGATAGAAGTTATTCTTGTCCTATATTCATTCCGGTCATGTTCTATACGGAGCCCTTGGGATATTTAACATAATGCAGTAAGTTTTTCAACACACACACACACACAGACACTCCCTCTCACACACAATCATACACACTGTTACATATTGCTCTCACACACAAACGAAATATATGACTCTTCAGACAAGTATTCAGTTTAGAATGCAGTAGGCCCATATTTCAACAGCCTGTGTGCAAGGCAAGGGCTGGCTATTTTAGAAACCAGAACTTTATAAATATTTAAAGATCCTGATTTAATTCAAATGAGAGATCTCTCAGGTGCTGTCAGTTATTTTCCATGACTCCTTCATTTCTGATCAGGGGGTGACAGTTTGGAGAGCAATCTCCTGGCAATTTGAGGAACTGCCTCCGTTAGAACCTGGCAGCTGGGACTGGGCCTGAGGTGGCTGAAGCAGTTGGATTGTGGAGAAGTGGGTCAGGTGGGGCAGGCAGGGAAAAGCACGCCCCATGCTTGCCTGCTTTGCTGGCCTTGACTTTTCTTTGCCACTCTGACTACAGAAATGGGTTCTTCCAGCTGGGTGGCTCCACGTGAGGTGGTCCAAACCCTTCTGCCTCAAGGTCAAATCAACTGCTCCCTTGGTTCAATGGATATCAGTTCTAGAACATACAGAGCAGAGAGGAGACCTGCAGGATGGTTCCTCCACCAACCCAATGGATGATTCCTCCACCAACCTGCAAGATGTTTCCTCCACCAACCCAATGAAAGGCCCAGGCTCTCAAAGTTCACCTTGGCCTGGAGATTTTATCGTGTCGCTGGGAGAGCTAACTTGGCCAGTATGGAAGTTCAGGAGAGGAGAAAAAGAGGGTGCCAGAATTCTCTCTCCAGTGCCAAAGATCAACTCATCTCTTAGCCATCACTGCCCATCCTCTCGGCATCTCCACACAGCAAAGTGTG
The DNA here is from genome assembly GCF_002837175.3 of Physeter macrocephalus. NCBI lineage: Eukaryota > Metazoa > Chordata > Mammalia > Artiodactyla > Physeteridae > Physeter > Physeter macrocephalus. The sequence goes on along the minus strand of NC_041230.1, from coordinate 24,968,953 downwards.
TGAAAGTCAAGGTAGAGCTGGTGGAAGTTGTGCATTATCTACATCTTGGAGGATGGAGTTCTGGAAGACTTGCCAAGCTCTGCATTCTGAGGGTCTCTCCTTCCAGAGACTGAAGCAGGAGGAAGCCTGCAAGAGGGCCTGGCTGTTCTTCGTATAGAGCAAGGCCCTTTGTTCCACTGCTTCTCATTTACTTGGATGAATTTCAGACCTCTCTTCTGGCTCTCAGGCTCTCTCTCTCCTGCCCTTCAAAGAATGAAGAATGACATTTTTCTACTGTCTCTGCTCAGTTTCCTTGGACTTTTTTTTTTTTTTTTAATGGGCTTCACAGTTTTCAACTCCAAACTCTCTGTTACAGAGAGTTACATCATAGTTTCTTATTGAAGAGGACAAAGGCTTAACTGCATGGGAACTAACAAACATGCAAATTAAAAGTGAAAACATGGGCTTCCCTGGTGGCGCAGTGGTCGAGAGTCCGCCTGCCGATGCAGGGGACACGGGTTCGTGCCCCGGTCCGGGAAGATCCCACATGCCGCAGCTGGGCCCGTGAGCCATGGCCGCTGAGCCTGCGCGTCCGGAGCCTGTGCTCCGCAGCGGGAGGGGCCACGGCAGTGAGAGGCCCGCGTACCGCAAAAAAAAAAAAAAAAAGTGAAAACATTCTTCCAAAAATCTGAAGAGGCCAAAAAAAAAAAAAAAAAATCCAGATTTCATCAAGATATTTTGATGGAAAGAGCCAGAAAATGTTGGGAACCAACTGGACAGGCTAGATCTCAGTTGGCACATATGTAAAATGAAGTTATGTCTAATGGTCTTCACTGGCCTTATATTGTATGCTTATGATGAAATATGGTCATAGCCCATTAAGTTACATGCATAATTGAAGCTAGAAATCAAATACGGGGATAGATTTGAGATCAATTTCTATTCTATTTTAATAACAAAAATAAAGACATATCTATTCTCCAAAAAAATGGGCTTTAGCATTTTTCAGTTTTGTTTTCTTCTAAGTCTCACTCTGGGGATCTACCAGTCTCCTTGAGGAACCTTCTTCTACTCACAGGTTCCATTCCTTTCATGGGAATGTTGTCTTTCTTCTTGATGGTCTCACCCAAGACACATGTCCTCCCTGAAGCCTTCCATGACCCTTTGGTTCACACCAGTCTTTCCCTCTTTATCCTCTCGGGCAATCTATGGAGCCATGTAGTTTAACACTCAATCACACATGGCCTTGCCTTGCTTCACCCCCTTGCCTTCCCCTGTATGTTAAGTGGAGGCACGGGGGGATGGACAGACCAATGCACTAAGGTAAATAAACAAGGGGCTCTCATCTCCACAGCATCATGTGTTCATCATGTGAACATCGGGCAAGCACCTCAACCATTTGGAGCCTCAGTTTCCTTGTGTATCAAATGGAGGTGTTACATTGCTTGTCACATAAAAAAGTTGTAATACTAACTGTAATAGTAAGTGAACTAATGAGGCAAAAATACTTCATAAACTGAAAATCCTGGAACATATAAGGAGTATCAATAATATTGAACTTCTTGTCTTCCATTTGCTTCCACCTTCGCACAGCGGCTAGAAGAGTGTTGAACACACAGTAGGAAACCAACAAACATTGATTGCATAGAATGTCTCTTTTTGCCCCAGGGTAACCTTTACAGGTTCCAGCTTCTGGAAGGTCTACTACAAAGCACAAAGCAAGACTTAATGAGGATGAAAATGATTTGCGGGCCCTGTCTGTTCTTTACACAAGGATTTGAAAAGCTAAGTTTAGATTCTCCTCTACAATTTTCTAGGAAGCTGGCTTGAGAGTTTTGTTGTAGAGGATTTTCTGGGAAGATGACGGCGGAAGCCTGAAAGTTTAGCACACACTGTGAGATGATTTTTTTCCTTCTTTCGGGAACAGAATACTAACAAATTAGGATCATTATTTAATAGTCAGAGGTCACTATATTATTTCCTGTAAAATAGATTCATGCTTATACTAAGGGAAAGAGAGAAATACCTACGCTCTTGGTGAGAGCCCATTTGATTAAGAATTTGGTTAGCTTGCTACTTGGTATTTCTCCACAAATAAACTTTCCCTTGAATTCTGAAGACGGTGATGGACTTGACCGAGGACCAGAATGGGTACAGTCTTTTCTTTTGTTGCACTAGTGGCCTGGGGGTGGAGGGGGACTTGGTTTTAGCCCTGAGGCTCCGAGCCACTCAGATACTTGAAGAATTCACCTTCAGGCTGAGGCCTGAAAGGAATGTGTGATATTTGTGCATATGATTTGGCTATTAAGATAGTGGGTAAAATCAACTATTCTTCAATAAAAAAATAAAAATGAAAAAAGAAAAAGATAGTGAGTAACGAGCAGGTGAATCCTTTCAGTCAGCGTCTCCTTCTAGGAGTTCTACAATCTATCTCACCGTGATGGAATAAAAACTAAGTGTGGATTGTTCCAAATAGGGGAGACAGCACCAGGATTTACAGCACCCAACAGAGATCCTGGGCTCTGCACCCTGACTGAAGCAACCCTGTCCCTCTTTCCCCTGTTCCAATGAATGGACACGTATCTAAACATCAGACTGGTTTGGGGAGAGCTGCAGTCTCCAAACTGAGGCCCCATCCATCAAAAGCACTCTATTCTCCTTCAAATGCTGTTTAGAGGGGATTGAGGAAGCCATATCTCAGTGTGCACCTCATTCACTGATGAAAATTTCCCTTTAAAGACATTTTAAAGGCATTCATTGAAAGGCTTGTCAGTTCAAGATTTTGTGAGAAAACTGTGGAATAAATGGAAATAAGTAAGATATGATCCTCTTCACGATAACTCTCTATCTGCTGGGGGAGCCAGAGCTGTACAGAGGCAATGATGGCGCTAGACTATTGTTAAGTGTTGTAATACATGTGCAAGAATTCATTGAAAGACCTGGGAGGAAGCCATCTGTGTGGGCTGAGGAAGTAAAGCAAGCTCCTTGGAGGAGGAAGACAATCTAGCAAGGGCTATCCATGGGGATCAAACCAATATCTTCAGCCACTACACTTACGCTTCACAAGGCTTCAGCACCAGGTTGATCAAAGAGGCCTTTGAGGGCTTCCCTGGTGGCGCAGTGGTTGAGAATCCGCCTGCCGATGCAGGGGACACGGGTTCGTGCCCCGGTCCGGGAGGATCCCACATGCCGCGGAGCGGCTGGGCCCGTGAGCCATGGCCGCTGAGCCTGCGCGTCCGGAGCCTGTGCTCCGCAACGGGAGAGGCCACAACAGTGAGAGGCCCGTGTACCGAAAAAAAAAAAAAAGAGGCATTTGAGAAGTATTTGACATGCCATGTTGGAGAAAATGTCCAAACTGAAATCATGTTCAGTCTTTAGACATGGGACTTGGTTCAGCACTATTAGCCTTTGAGATTTTTCTCATCGCCTGTATATCTTTTTGGTCTTTATGATTCTTGTTGGCCGCTAGCATGCGGGGGCTCTGATCTAGGTACTGTCAAAACTATTTGAGTTTCAAGTAACATAAGCCAACTCAAGAGAGCTCCAGCAAAAAAAAAAGAATTTGCTAAAAATGTGAATGCCTTATGAAACCCAAGGGGAGGAATATAGTTGAGCCTCAGAACAGAATTGCTATCAGAAACTGGAAAAGCTGCTGGGGATCCAGGCATATCTCCCTCACTCTCATTTCTGCTTCTCTCTGAGCATCTTTTTCATTCTTCTCTTTATATATCTGTTCATACTGCTTCTCAGTCCATATAAAAAAGAGATGGCTGCCCCAGATGTCAAGTTTTTCATGTGTCTGTCATAGTCTATCATTCACATGGTTAACTGGTTATCTCTGAATTCCTATTTCACATTCCGTGTAAAGAGAACCTATTTTTTTTTCAGATTTTATTTTTAATTTTATTGACGTGTAGTTGATTTACAATATTGTGTTAATTTCTGCTGTACAGCAAAGGGATTCAATTATACATGTATATATTATACATATATATACATATACATGTATAATATATATATATTTTTTCATATTCTTTTCCATTATGGTTTATCACAGGATATTGACTCTAGTTCCCCGTGCTATACAGTAGGACCTTATTGTTCATCCATCCTATATATATCATACTTTGCATCTGCTAATCCCAAACTCCCAATCCTTCCTTCCCCCACCTCCCCTGCCCCTTGGCAACCACAAGTCTATTCTTTATGTCTGTGAGTCTGTTTCTGTTTCGTAGATATGTTCGTTTGTGTCACATTTTAGATTCCACATATAAGTGATATCATGTGGTATTTGTCTTTGTCTTTCTGACTTATTTCACTTAGTATGATAATCTCTAGGTCCATCCATGTTGCTGCAAATTGCATTATTTCATTCTTTTTTATGACCAAGTAGTATTCCATTGTATATACATACCACATCTTCTTTATCCATTCATCTCTCAATGGACATTTAGGTGTTTCCATGTTTTGGCTATTGTAAATAGTGCTGCTATGAACATAGGGGTGCATGTATCTTTTCGAATTATAGTTTTGTCTGGGCGAATCTGTTTAAACTAACTTGAGCCATGTGTCTCCCTTTGGTCCAGTTAAGCATCTAACACCCAATTCTAACTGCAGTGGGTGTCGGGTTCCCAACACATTCAAGCTATTCTCTGACAGCAGCTGGGTGTCCTACAATTCAACCCAGTTGTGACACTATTTACCTGGAGAGAGCATCAGATCCCACAGGTTCAGGGCCCAGTCCCACAAGACTGACCTTCACTTCAGATGCCAATCTGAAGCCCAGGTTGTTACCTGTGCTACATGACTGACTGGCTATAGATTGTAGGTTCCAGTGACCTCCTCCTTGGGTTATAGGTTAAGGGCTCAGTGCTGTGAGACTGCTCTCCTCCTTCAGATCACAAATCCAGGTAGTCACCTAGGCTTCTGACCAGCTGGCTACAAATCGAAGGTTCCCACGATCTCCTCTTTGGGTTTGATTAATCTGCTGGAGTGGCTCACAGAACTCAGAGAAACATTTTACTCACTAGATTACTGGTTTATATTATGATTATCATTATTTTTAGCAAGGAATGGAAATATCTGGAAAGTTTCATTTAATATGATCATAAAATGAGTTCTCATTTTGTGTTGCTTGATATATTGTTTCTTGATATATAAGTGCTCCTTTACAGCAGAGAGATACCTGTGCCTGGAGCCTCTTGCGGAGCCCCCAGCCCAGGGTCAGGAAAGGTGGACACCTCTTCCTGGGTTGCACAAAGACTAAGGCGGTGGGTGGGGACGGCAAAGCTCCCAAGGCCTTGCCCTTACAGTGATGTGGTAGCCATTCGTCCCCCCCCGATGGTCTCCAGGGAGTCCTCCAAGTGCTGGCTGTCCTCCTGTGGGATGAGGGGCCTCAGCCCCAGCTGCTGGAACTCAGGGCTGTCCGCATAGAGCTGCCGCACGTGGACAGCGAACGCGTGGACTGAGGTCCTTTGCGGTACTGGCGCCCCACGGTGGCCGACTGCTGGATCTCCTGCGAGGAGGGCTGGGTGCGCGGGGTCAGCCCGGAGGCCGCCAGCAGCTCGGGGTCCCTGGTCTCAGAGCGCCCTCACTGGTGGTCTGGGCTCTCCGCGACATCTGCACGCAGCAGGCCAGGCCAGGAGCCCCCAGCGCGCACGCACGCAGGGAGTAAGGTGCCCGCTTCGGGCTCCCGGGGTCCCTTAAGGTACTTTCCTGGAAGAGCCAGTCACTTCTCGTGAAGGTACAGGTGGTGGAGGGTGTCGAGGCCCCCTTCCAATATTGCTCTGCCCCGAAAACCCAGGGTGGACTCCGCCTAGAGAATCTGGGAAACTCCAGCCGAGCGGGGAACCGAGATCACCAGGCAGCTGCCTCTGCAGGCCCCACTCGACTCTCGGACACGGAGCCTGCCTCGAGGCCTCTGGAACTTTCCACAGACAGACTCGGGCTGGAGAAATGCCAAGGTCCTGGGCTCTTCAGGCCCACCAGGTGCAAGGGGTCATCCTGGAGGTGGGAGACGGAGGCAGTGTCACGGATGGGACCCGAGATGGGGTCCTTGCCAGGCCAGCCTGACATTGTAGGCGGACAGGTTGGTCACAGCCTTCTGCTGCGGGGGTCACGTGTCGGGGAGCTGGTGGTCGCTTTGCACCGTCAGTGAAGTGCTGCAGGATTTCCTTCCTACTGAAGGCAATCGGTTGATCCAGGTATGCATGCTATTTTAACTGACCTCAGCGCTTCACTTCCTTTTTTTCCTACTTGCTCAGCAATCCGTGGGCGGTGCGCTCAGGCAGGGACAGCCTCACAGCGTGCAGACGATGTCTCTCTGTCGCCTTCTCCTAGGCTTTCTTTTCTTTTTAAAAATTTTATATTGGAGTAGAGTTGATTTACAATGTTGTGTTAGTTTCAGGTGTACAGCAAAGTGATTCAGTTATACATAGATTACTGGTTTATTATAAAAGGATATAACTCAGGAACAGCCAGATGGAAGAGATACATGAGGCAAGGTATGCGGAAAGGGGGCGGAGCTCCCATGCCCTCTCCAGGAGTGCCACTGTCCTTGAATCTCCACCCGTTCATCCACCTGGAAGCTCTCTAAACCTAGTCTTTTTGGGTTTCACGGAGGTTCCATTCTATAGGCACGTTTGATTAAATCACCGACCATTGGTGTTTGACCTCAAACTCCAGCCCCTCTCCTCTCCCCAGAAGTCGGAGGTGGGACTGAAAATTCCAACCCTCTAATCACAAAGTTGATTCTCCTGGCAACCAGCCCCCATCCTTAGGTACGGTCCAACAGTCACCTCATTAACATAACAAGAGACAGCTTTATTGCTCTTAGCATCAGAAATTCCAAGGGTTTTAGGAGCTCTGTGACAGAAATAGGGATGAAAACCAAATATACATTTGACTCTTGAAGTACTCAGGGCTTATGGGTGCCAATCCCTGTGGAGTCAAAAATCTGAGAGTACAGCTCTCTCTGCCTCAGAAACAAAGGAATTGATAAATGACTCACCCAAGGACAGGAAGCTGAAACAGTTTGGATAGAATCAGGACTCAATTTTGATTCCACCTATTTTGACCTCTAATTGAACACAAACTCTTCCCCACATTTAGTTAAAGATATGTAAAATGAAAATACAGGCATTATATTTATTGGGAAAACAATCACGTGTAATTAGACCCACGTTGTTCAAACCAATGTCGTTCAAGGGTCAACTGTGTATTTCTTTTCACAAATCACAATATCACACCGATCAACTTTGTCCATAGGCTGGGTCAAAGAGTATAAACACAACTGTCAGTGTCCCATTCCTGTGATAGAAAGAAATTCTTTAAAAAAAAGAAGTATTGCTCAGACCCTGGGAAGATCACTCCCTCCCACCTCATCTCTGAAAGTATATACGATCTATCCCTTTCCAAGTGCCAGTGCTGCAGGAGAAGCACAAATGGCCAGGTTAGGGAAAGCTCGTGTATAGGGAGAAATAAGAGAAAAGAGCATTACTAATTCTAGATGCCATCCTTCAGAATAACAGTGATGTGAACCTAATCTTTGTGAACTCAAGCTTTGGCCATATCAAGGTTGTGTTTCTGGATGTTCCTACAGTGCATACAATAACTTCATTTTCCACCAGGTACATCCTTCTGCCTTACAGACGTGTATATGATCCTCCCAAACAAGGCAGGGTCATGAAGGCCCAAGGAAGTCCAAACTCTTTGGTATCAAACACAAGCCCTTTTAGACTCTCAGGGCCTTTGTTCCTTCTCCAGTCTCATCTATGATGACTCCTGATCCTGCAATTTATGTTGCAGGCATTTAGAACTGCACGTAATTCCTGGAGCAATGCATACTGTTTGTGACTCCATGGCTCTGGACATCCTATTCCCTCTTTCTGGAACCTCCTTCTCGTCACCTGTCCATATCACAAACTCCTAATCACCTGTTAAAGCTGACTCAAGGGCTTCCCTGGTGGCACAGTGGTTGGGAGTCCGCCTGCCGATGCAGGGGACACCGGTTCGTGCCCCGGTCCGGGAAGATCCCACATGCCGCGGAGCGGCTGGGCCCGTGAGCCGTGGCCGCTGAGCCTGCACGTCCAGAGCCTGTGCTCCGCAACGGGAGAGGCCACAGCAGTGAGAGGCCCGCGTACCGCAAAAAAAAAAAAAAAAAAAAGCTGACTCAAATATATTCCGCTCCAGGAAGCTCTCCTTGAGACTTACACACACACACACACACACACACACACCTGAATGGGATGACAAAGTGGCTGAACCCAACACAAAGTGGCATTTTGAGGCTGGGGGCCTCCATGCAAAGCGCCACCTCTAACCCTTCACTTTTTCTTCATTCATGAATTAGTCACATATACTAGATGTGACCTTAAACTCCTTAGGACCGCTTTGTTTTATTTATCTTCATGTTTATTCCCCTGTAAACACACCTTTGGACAGGCAAGTAGTGTAGCTTGGAGATTAAACACAAAAACTCTGGACAGATGGTCAGATGGACCCATCTTTGTTCAAATCGTAGCTATTCCAACTCTTAGCTGTGACCCTGTGCAAGGTATCTCAATCTCTAAGTCTGTGTTCACACCTATAACATAGGAATAATCTTAAGACTTACCTGTAAGGGTTATAATGTGGTGATTTAATGAGATAATATGTGTAATATAGAAAGCCTTCAACAAATGTTAGATATTGTTATAAAAAATCTTCTGAACAGAATTTCTCTGTGGTTTGATGACTTGGAAGGGACTCTGTTTCAACAACAACAACAAAAAATCTTGTGTACCTTGGGGATCCTTCCTAAAAACAATGATAAACCATTGTCCATTAGATGGGCTAAAGTGCTGGTTACCAGAAGGTTCTGGTCAATAAATTCAGTTCCATCTCTTGCACGCTTTTTAGCTTTGATTCATTTTCCCTTTTCCTAGATGGGTAAGAATTGCAAGTACAGGCTGAGCTTTGATTTTGCACCTAGCGATTCTCTTCAACAGCCACGAGACTACTGGGATGAAATGTCCTTCCAGAGCTCTCTCATCCTTCTCCCTGCTTACCAGCCAAACCTGTGTTCAATTCATCCCAGAAAAGTGTCCAACTTGAAACAACAGAGGAGTTTCTGTAAAGTTCTAGAACTCAGAGCTTCTCAACCAGAACTCCAGGGGGAATAACCTCTTATTCTGCAAGAGAAAGCAGAGATTGGGGGAAAAGAGCAAAGGAAAAGAAAAAAAAATCTCTTTCTCTCTCTCCTATACATACAAACCCTGCTCTGTTTGTGAGCTATAGGATTTTTGAATTTATAAGAAAATACAGCTTTTTGTTAAGTCTGCTGGTGACAGCGCTTCTTTCCGGATCTCACTGGAGGGTGATCCATCTTGAAGTGTGCCCACATCCTCAAAGGCACAGGGACCAAAGGCTTGGAGCATCTCTGCACACTTACCCACCTTGTCATGCTTTCTCCAGGCCACTCATATACTGGCTCATTGTTTCGTCCATTCTTTCATCTCTTTTTCTCTCTGTATTTCTCCCCTCTGCCCTCTCCTGTCTTTTCCTCCTCCTACTTCTCTCTCCCCCGTATCATTGGAGGAGCCTATTCATTCCTGGTCATAATTCTGTTCTCAACACTAAGAGATGGGACCCATTTCCACCTCCACGAAATCAGCCCCAGGACTGTGTTCATCACGCCTGAGCACAGCTTTTGTGGGCGGGCACATGCCCGGAGGGATTCTAGCCCCGGAACACTGCCCAGCAGCCTCTTGCCTCGCGCTATAGAATGCGGATAATGTTGCTCCATCCAGAAAAGCCTGCACTTCCAGAGCTGCTGCTTTTGGGCCCCAGCCAAGCTCCTCTTTGAGCTCTTTATTTTGAAACCATTTCTTGTTGGATTCTGCAACAATCAGTCTCTGAATTTAAAAAAAACAAAAAACAAAAAAACATAAAAAGAAATGGCCTGATCGCCACGCACTGATTAACTGGCCCAGGAACGCCATAGATCTCTGGTATGATGCAAATAACTATTTTAAATCTGCTGCCACTTTTCTAAATATTAGCATTAGGATTAAAAAGAAATGTCTCCTACCCCAAATAAAAGAACATGAGGTTTAGGGCTGAAGGGAGTTGATTCTGACATTGGTTATGATGTTTTTAAAAAAATATTTCAATTTGGAGAAAATGAGATAGGGGATAACTGGGTACAGGAGAGAGTTGGGTTTTTTTCTTTTTCTCTTTCTTTCTTTCTTTCTTTCTTAGGGGGTTGGGTCGGAAGCTGTGCATGTCAGCAGAGAATT